>NW_027184055.1:2100000-2303268 GCF_041296385.1 Aphelocoma coerulescens | reverse complement strand
GGATTGCCATCTTACATAGTACCCTTGAATTTATCTTTTGTCCTCAATATGACTAGTGTGGCAGCTCCATTGCCTCTACCTGAACAGTGGACAAGTCAGAAAAATGGAGCCCAAGTTGAGTGCAGAGGTACCCCTATAGTACATAACCTTTACCAAACATATGACCCACCTTCTGATGCACCTCATGAAGGACAGTTGCACCAGAAATATTGTAGAACTAGGCGTCCAAAGGTAAATAGAACCATCTTATCTCAAATTGAATCCCCTCACCCAGCCATCAAATTAGATAAAAGTCAATTCAGCCCTGAGACAATAACCTTTGAGGAATATAATGCTAAACAGCCCTGCCTTGTTTACCCATGGGATCCACGGTTTGACCCACTCTACACACCAGATGTAGATGAAGGCAAATATAGCACAGTTTTTAACCCTTCCTGCTGTGGTCAACTTCCGAACATAACGAATAGAACCCCAATCGACTGACAACATTTAATGTGGGCATGGTCTGTACAAACAGTTCTTAAAGGTAAATTTAGAGACTAAAAAAGACTACAAAAGAAGATAGTCCTCTATTCAATTGCTCAAAGGTGATAACATGCAAAGAAGGACCAGGAGATCCTCCAGAAACATGGTTTTCACTTAGAATTCGAACATTAGGAACTGATGTGTGTACTTGTTGGGGATACCTCTCAAAAGGCTGGAGAAATCAAGATGAGTCCTGTAACTCCTCCTACAAATACCTTCTCAACCCATGTGGAGTTCCTTTTACCCCCTACCCAGTCCGTGGGACTCCAATCAATACTAAGCCAAAAATCACCATCCTTGATTATGCAGATGCAACTAAGTGGAAAACTGCAAAATATATAGCCCCTCTTGGAATGGCTTGGGGATGCTCTGATGAGATATTTTATTCACATTTGTCATTAGAACAACATGCTGGACTTAGGTGTGGAATTGGAATTCCCTCCCTTTGCCCCAGACGTATTTTTACTTTCACCAAAGTGTCTAAAGAACGTCACTGTCGTAGTGTTCCCTCTTCAAAGGCAACACAAAGAGCAGAATGGGCAATTCAAGGAGTTGACATTCCAGATTACTATACCACTGGACAAAAAGTATCTCTATTTCTGGAAAATTTCTTTACTCCCTATGTTACCTTTAAAAGACACCAGTTCGTATTAGAAGATATTACCTGGCAATTAAGTATATGAAGCAATTGGACACAAGATGCATTTGGAGAATTATACACCCAAGTCCAGCAAAATACTAAAATGACCCTGCAAAATAGATTAGCTTTAGAGATGGTATTGTTAAAAGAACAAGGAGTTTGTGGGATGTTCAATAGAACAGAAACTGAGGGTTGTATTACAATTCATAATGCCTCTAGCTCCGCTGAGGAGGCATGAGCTAAGATGAGAGAAATAAGTAATCATACTAGAAATTTGTTTCATGCAATGCAACCGCGAGAAGTATTTGATAGTTCATGGGTCACTACCATCCTAAAGTATTTTGGGCTCACAGGGTGGGGAAAATGGTTAGCACAACTTGGAATAACAATTGCTACTGGAATTGCATTGCTAATCGTTGGTATTGGCTGGGTTAAATGCATGATACAACACTTACTCCTTTCCTTCTCCCCCTCTGTACGCTGTATTCAAATCACCACCACCGAAGAAGGCTGACCCTTGCCTCTCCCCCCCCACCACCACCACCACCGCTGCCTGCTGCGAGACACTCTGAGGCCTCCTGGAGCCGACGCCGCCCGCCTGAGGAGAACCCCCCGAACCTGCAGCCCTGGAGCGGAACCACGAGTGAGTTGTGGAACCCCTCCCCTGCTGCTGCGTGCCGTGCTGAGAGCACCGCGAGTGGGCCAAGGCTCGGCTGCAGCGACCGGGCACCGCGCCTGCAACTCGGAGGACGGGCGGCCGCCTTGCAGCCAAACTGCTCCCAAGGTCAGAGGAGGCAGATAAGACGCTTCCAACTGCTTCGCTCCCCCCACCCCATCTCGGCGGCACTAAAGGTAGCACAGTGAGCTGCTGCTCAGACGGACCTTCCCTTCTCTTTTTTTTTTTCTTTCTTTTTCCTTTTTTGTAATTGGGAGACATTGCCAGCATGGGCGCAGAGTTTCAGCACCAGAAGACCCCGTACTACAGGTATGGACTTGCTTTTTAACAAAAAAAGGCATAAAATACGACCAACAGGCTTTAACAGCCTTAAGCACATGGTGTAAGAGCCACAGACTAGACGGCTCCGAGGGGACTGCCCTGGGCTTGGAAAGGTTGAAGCAGGCTGGTAAAATGAGAATCGAAGCGGCTCCCACAGGAGATGAGACAGCTAATAATGTGCTAAAGCCTTGGAGGCTCCTTTAAAAAGGAGAATAATGCAAGGATGACGGTGGGAACGCGGCGGGCGCCGCCCACTGAGGCCGGCAGCGAGGAGAGGGCGCCGGGAGAGGCAGCGGGAGGCGTGGCCGCAGCACCGGGCGCGCAAGAGAGCACCGCGGCCGAGCAGCCTTTCCGCCAGCTGCACATCCTGGTCCCTCTCGCCCTGGGAAATGCGTGTGGGGGCTGGGGCCAGGGGGGCTCCGTCCCTCTCAGCCCTGGGGTGACCGCCCCGAGTATCTCCCGCCATGACTTGGACAGAGATCCCCCCAGTCCCGATCGTTCCCCGACAGGAGAGGCCTGAAGACACCACAGGACCCCCCAGGATGCAGAGGGACGGAGACAGCCCCGGGCCATGCGTGCTCCTCACCCCAGCTGAGGCCGGAGGGGCTCCGGCCTCCTCTCCCACGGGGAAGGCGGGGGCTTGGGGATTTGTTTGCATCGCAAGCGACTCGCTGGGAGAGCAAAGCTCACTCAAGGCATTTGATGTGGTTTTTGCCAATTTTATTTTGTTTTACCGTGTTTTACCTGGCATTAGCTGATTTTACCTGGTATTACCTGATTTTACCGTGTTTTACCTGTATTAGATAATATTAGATGGTATTAGCCGGTATTACCGTGTTTTACCTGGTATTACCGTGTTTTACCTGGTATTACCGTGTTTTACCTGGTATTACCTTTGGTGGGCTTCGGGTGGTGTCCGAACTCTTCCGATTTTGTCCCTCGTTGCCCCGGCGCTGCTGGGGCCCTGCCTTTGCCGAGCCGGGGTTGCTGTCCCTCGTTGCCCCGGCAGTTGCCCGTCCCTGCCTTTGCCGAGCTGGGGTGCGGTCCCTCGCTGCCCCGGCAGTTGCCCGTCCCTGCCTTTGCCGAGCTGGGGTGCGGTCCCTCGTTGCCGCGGTAGTTGCCCGTCCCTGCCTTTGCCGAGCCGGGGTTGCTGGCGCTCCCACTGCCATCTGGAGGGGCCGACGCAGGTACCTGAGAAAAGTGGCAGAGAGAAAAGGCGCATTGGCGGCGAGAAGCGGCGCAGCGAACCATCCCATCTCCCTCCCAGCCACCCCCTCACACCCGCCCCGGCCCGGGGCTCCAGGGCCGCGGCGCTGAGGGCCGGGCCGCTCCCAGAGCTCCGGCCTCGGGGCTTCCGCTCCTCTCCGCCCGCTCCGCTCCGCTGCTGCCGCCTCCACGCCGGGACTGCAACTGAAGCCCCGCCACCGCCGCCGCCTTATATAGGCAGCCTAAGCCCCGCCCCCCGGGCGGCAGCCAATGGGAATCGAGCGCCAAGGTTCCTCATTGTGAGGAAACAATGAGGGGCGGGGCCAGAACGTAGCGGAGCGATCTGATTGGTCGAGAGGCAGCGGGTCAATGACATCACACCCCGGGCATTACCAAAGCTTAGCAAAAATGAAACCCTATAAAATAGAAAAATTACATTTAAAACGCCACTGGAGTGTGGCATTCAGCAGCGGCCGCTCTTTATTGGGGCCAGGTGCACCAGGGGATTTCTCCTCTGAAATATCCTGTGTGCCGAGGGCTCCAAAGCTCCTGTTCACACGCTGTGCTTTGCATCCTTTTGCATTGCTATCATTCGATTCAACGCTGCCCTGAACTCCCCGCTGGACGCTGCAAAGAGCGGTCTCAGAGCTGCTGAGCCACTACTAGCAGGCATCCTGTGACCATGCCTGGCAGTGCTGGCCGCAAATTTTCTGTGGAAACAGAGCGTCCTGCAGCTGTATCCAACGCGCCTGCACAGCCATCACAAAAACGCTCGCCCAAGACAGACACGCTATCAGAAGCGGCCGATCCATGCTTAAGCATCATGCCTGGAAATAGCGGCTGGCCAGGAAGTCCTAATGTCGCCGCTGCCCTTTGTGACAACTCTGCGGCGCAGGCGGCGGGGCCACGACGTCTCCGGGCGACGACACTGCCCCAGAGGCAGGGGGCTCGGGGACGGCCAGTGCCAGCACCGCACCGAGCCCGCTGATTGCTCCACAGGCCGCGGCCTCTGTGACACGCGGGGACAGCGCCTGGCTCGCAGCGCAGGGAGGCAGGGCCGGCATCAGGGCGGGCTGGGGGAGGGGTCGGCGTTGAAGCCCCACTTGGGCTGCCTTGGGCTGCCATTGCGGCTCAGGCCGGCCTTAGGGCTGGCCCTGCCCTTAGGGCTAACGGTGGCCTTGAGCTTGGAGCCTGCCTTGGGCTAGGGAGTGCACCTGGGGCACTGGCCTTAACTCCATGAATGGTTGGCCTTAGGGCAGCAGTTGGGGCTGAGTTTGGGAGTTAGAGCTAAAGGCGGCATTGGAGTGTGGGCTGGGGCTGGGCTCGAAGCTGGACTTAGGGCTTCAGTTGGGATTGGTGTTGGGCTTGATCTGAAGAGTTGCAGTTGGGGCTGGCTTTGGCCTTCGAGCTCACCGTTGTTATAAACGAGGCTGAGACTTTTTTTAAAAAAGAAAAGCCAACTCGTTTGTTTATTCATTAACAACTGAGAGCGAGAACCCAGGATAAGCCCAGGCTCCGCACGACAAGCCAGAGTAAAGCAGCACACAAAAAGGACAGTGTGACCCACCGGGTGCAACCTCGGACCCCAAGTTCCGCAGGAGCTCCCCGGATAAAGTCCCAGGTCCGTTCTTATGCCCTCTGTCCGTTCACAATTGGTGGATTTTGGATTCTTCTTCTGATTGGCTTGCTTCCAGGGGTTCTATTGGTCTTTATCAAGATGCATTTTTGTCCAATCATTTCCCGAGGGTGTCGAATGATTGGCTAAGCGGTCCAAGATGTTGACATCACCTGCATGAGGTCATTTTCTAGTCCATCACGTCATCACATCCCCAATTGCGTCTCCACCTAGTGCTCACACTCCCATATTACACCCAGACAGTCTCGCAATATCCTCCGTTAACATGCCCATTTATCCAACTATCGACTCCCCTCTTTTCTATCTCCTCCAAACAGTAAAAATCAACACCCTGAAACCAATTCATTTATTACACCGTTGCATTTGGTTTAGGGCTGAGCATTTAGCAAGGGGCTGGAATTAGGAGAGGCCTCGGCGTTAGGGCTGGGTTTTACATTACAGCTACCATTGGCGTGAAGGCTAAATGCGGCGTTTGCCTTCAGCCTGGCCTTGGTATTGGCTCTGGGGCTGCACGGGTCTGCCACTGGCATGGGATGAAATCCAGGACTGTGAGCGTGTCTAAACATGGAGTGAGACTGAGATCAGAATGGGCGTGCGCTTTGGGACCGAGCGCACGCCCAGCGGAAAAGAGAAGACGTCACTGCGGGATGTCCCTGGCATCGTCCCCGCCCTGCTCAGGCACCACCAAACCTGGCGGCAGCTGCCTTGGCCAAGATGCAGGTGCTCCCAGCTCTGGCTGCTCCCGCTTCCGGGTGCTCCCAGCCCCCCTCCAGCTCTGCTGGAGCCCCTTTAGGCACTGCAAGGGTGATTGGCCCCAAACTGGGCCCTACTTTTACTGTCAAATAAAATACATCAATTTTTTGGCATCGACATTTAATCTCGTTTGGTTTTAATCTCACATCTGGCAATATTTTGAACCTTCTAAGTTCTTTCTGGTTTATGCTCAGAGACTTCGCCTGCTTTGCTTTTCTGGGTCTGAACCGGATCGTAACACTTTATTGGCATAGTCGGCAGGATCCCCGTAAAATGAGAGTGTTGTTTCCAAAAAATGCATGAATTGCTAATTCTTATGATTGGATCATTTTAGGAAAATAAAACAACGTACCTTTCTACATTTCCTAACACCTCTCTACCTTTCTTACTCTGTCTTACTCTTTTGTTTGTTTGTTTGTTTGCTTGTGTGTTTGCACATGCACCTGAGCTAAAACGGTGCTCCCGAGGCCCAGGGTCTGGGAAATTGGCACTCCTGTAGGTAAAAGACCTGGGAGGTTTGGAAAGTAATTTTGAGACTTGTAACTTTGGTAAACACTAGGTGCTCTCGAGGTGTAAGGAGTAGGACCTCAGAAACCATTTTGTAAGGGGTGTCCCTCAAGAGAGACTACTCCAGTGTTTGTAACTTTCTTTGGTTTGGCAGAAGAGGAACCTTCCCAGAGTGCAGGGGTGAGACTTTTGTAAATTTACTTTACGCTGGGCATCCTCTAGGAATGATCACTCCGACATTTGTAAGTAACATGGGACATCATACACAAGCTTTGTTTACTTTGTTGGATGAATTTGGTGCCAGGCCATCTCCTCCAGGGACGGACTGGGCACAAAACTATTGGTATAATATCCAAGCACTTGTTGATCGAGTCTCTGTCCTGCGCACAGGAGCGAGACTCAAAAAAGGTAAAGCACAACCAGTGGTATGTTCTGTCTTAGCTGCTGCTGTGCTAGCTGCAGTAGAACACAGAGAGCACCAGCAGAAAGCTGATATGGAAGTTACTGCTTCATTACAGCATTTGGTTAAAGCATTGCCATTTCAGCTGGAGCTAACACCCACCTCCTCCAGGAAGAGATAAGGAATGAAAAGGCTAGTGTCTGTGTGCTCCGAGAGGAGCTGTTTGCAAGATCAGCAAATGAGGGAAAAAAGGAGTCAGAGCTGGAACTATCTAAAGAAGCGTACCCCCTCTCGGACTTAGAATCCTTGCGTAATCACTCAGAAAAGCCCTCAGCCTCGCTCCGTCCCTTCATTAAAACAGAATACACCCATGAGGCTTCAGACGACGACACACCTGACATAACCACAAAAGAAATCCCATCTACAGCTACTGAATTGGCCAAACTAAAGGAAGGATATAGCCAAAGTCCCAAAGAATCTGAAACTGAATGTGTTTGGAGACTCTCTCTCACACGGGCTGACCAAATTCTGTTCTCAGAAAAAGAGGCAGAAGGGTACTGGAGGGGCAGGAGTCTTCCTTACCACAGGAGATAACCGTGCTCCTTGGTCCCTCCCCAGAGAGCTGCTGATTGGGCTGGCAGACTCAGTCCTTCAGAAAGAGGAGATCCCCTGGCTATAGTAAGGAATGTCAATCAGACTGTAGAAAGTGTACAGAAAGCGGCTCGTTTACAAATGATGCATGATAGGAAATTAACACCACGAGGTGAATCTCCAGTGATCGTGCCTGTGGATCCTGAGAGAATGATACCTCTTACCAGAGGCCTCCCTGAAGCTGTGAAACCCATAGGCATGCAGCTAAAAGGACAAATAGAAAGTCTCCCAATTGCAGAAAGAGCTGTAGCCACCTTGGAGGCAGCAGCTATTTCCCTCAGTCTTAACCGGGCAAAAGGGAAGGTTTGGACCTGGGGGGGAAGGTGGCACAAGAATTAATTAATTACGGGAGAAAATATGGCCCAATTCCTTCAAATACAACTGATTCTAGATCAATTCGGCGCACAGAGTGCAAAACCCTGTCCCCAGCAAAACTCCAAAAGGTAAGGTTCTCCCCTGGGCTGGGTAGACAAACAAATACAGGGGAAGAACGCAAGGAGAAAAGAAATGCCCTGTGGATTGCGGGCTTACAAAAGGGAGTCCCAAGGACCCTAATGGATGGCCAGCCCACTAATAAATTAGAACTATTCATCCAAGAGTGGTCAGCAAAAGAGGAACCATTAAAAGCTGTCCCTGCTACAGCCCCTCCCCTGGAGGAACCACAAGAAAGGGAAGGTGACAGAAAACCCTTATCTTTGCAGAAGGTAAGCCAGGGGGCGAAGGGTGGATTCACATCAGGCGCCTTTCTAACAATTCCAGAGGAGACCCGTTAATAACCTGTCCTACTGGTCCCCACAAAGCCCCGGTAACTTTTTTAGTAGATACTGGTGCTCAGGTGTCTGCCCTTAAAATTGAAGATGCCTCCTCACGTGGAATCACTCCCTCACGTAAGAGTATACGTGTCACAGATGTTTTTGAGAATACCCAAGCCCAGATGACAGCAAAGGTAAGACGCTGGTTACCGGCAGAAGAGAAAGCAGTTGACACCCTAATGATTACAGGTGAATTTCCTACAAATTCACTGGGTCTGGACCTCCTAAAGGGAAGGCCTTGGACCAATGAAGAAGGAAAAATAGGGACTTTGGGGCAGGAAACCTCCCATTTGTGTTTGTTAAGTTCTGCTCCTGCTCTTCCCCCCTCCCTAGTAACCAATGTCAAACCTTACCCCTTGCCTTTAGGAGCCAGAGAAGGAATCACACCAATTATTGCACATTTGAAAGAAAAAGGAATAGTGATTGCAACACATTCCCCTTACAATGCTCCTGTGTGGCCAGTCCGCAAGCCTAATGGCAACTGGAGACTGACAGGAGACTATCGGCGGCTTAACTCAAATACAGGGCCTCTCACTGCTGCAGTCCCAAACATTGCTGAGCTGAGAGCTACTAGACAAGAACAAGCTCATCCAATTGTGGCCACTATTGATGTCAAGGACATGTTTTTTATGGTCCCCTCGCAGGAACAAGATCAGGAGCGTTTTGCTTTCACGGGGGAGGGCCAGCAATATACTTTCACTCGCCTCCCACAAGGATTCAAACACTCACCCACTCTAGCACATCATGCACTAGCACAAGAATTGTCACTCATTCCTCCTGCACCAGGAGTAAGAGTATACCAATACATTGATGGCATTTTGGTGGCAGGAGATGAGATTACACCTGTACAAACAACACAAACAAACATCATTAAACATCTAGAATCCCCGGGCTTACGTATTCCTCCTGAAAAAGTACAACTCCCTTCCCTAGAAGTAAAATTCTTGGGAATCTGGTGGAAAGGAGGAATGGTGTGTATTGCCCCAGACACCCTCAGCCACCGAGACCAAATTGAAACCCCAGAGACTAAAATTTTAAAGACCTGCGGCATGCTTTAGGCCTGCTAATTTTTTGGAGGAAACACATTCCTGACTTTTCAATAATTGCAAGGCCCCTGTATGATTTGCTAGGAAAAAAAGCAAAGTGGGATTGGACTCCCTTGCACGATGAGGCCCTACAACTCCTAATTTTTGAAGCTAACACATACCAATCCCTAGGTCCTATACATCCCACTGATCCAGTACACATGGAATGGCGATTTGCAAGCTCTGGACTGTCTATACATTTATGGCAGAAAGGACCCGATGGTCCGACCAGACCCATAGGGTTTTACTCACGCAGTTTAAAGATGTAGAAAAACGATATTCTACCTGGGAAAAAAGTTTATTCGTGGTCAGCACTGCTTTTCAGGAAGCAGAGAAAACTACCCACAAACAACCCCTGATTTTAAGGGAACCTTTTCAAGTCATCAAGTCAGTTTTGGCAGGAATCCCACCCCCTGACGGGGTGGCCCAACGTGCCTCTGTTTGCAAACGGTATGCTCAAATGGAACATTATTGCACCATTTTTCAAGTAACAGAAGGAGCTCGCAAAAATCTTCCTCTACAAGATGAGGTAACCCTAAATAGCACCACTGACTTTTCACCTTCTATGATCCAAGTTGCTCCCCCGTACTCAGAACGATTGCAGAATGTGTGGTTTACGGATGCATCAGCAAAGCGAGAAGGTAAGGTTTGGAAATGTGGTGCTGTAGCCTTACAAATAAATACAGGCAAGCAAATTGTAACAGAAGGGGAAGGTAGTGCACAAGTGGGAGAACTGGCAGCAGTCTGGAGTGTATTTAACCATGCATCTGAAACCTCAGACTCTGTATATGTTTACACTGATTCTTTTGCTGTGTTCAAAGGGTGTACTGAATGGCTCCCCTTCTGGGACAAAAAGGACTGGGAAGTAAACAGGGTGCCTGCTTGGCAAAAGGAAAAATGGCAAGAAATTCTTGCTGTAGCAAAAAAGGGGAATTTCTTAGTTGGCTGGGTAGCCTCTCATCAAGAAAAGGAAACCCCAACTAGCCACTGGAATCCCAAAGTAGATGAGAGGGCCAGATTAGCCCCACTAAGTAGAAAACCTCCAAGAGAAAACTGGGATCCATTCTTAGAATGGTTGCACTTAAAGCGACAGCACACCGGGGCACAAGACCTATACAAGGAAGCAGCAAGCAGAGGATGGCCGGGGACTCGGGAAATGTGCCGTACCTGCAGATCTTCATGCGAGCAGTGCCGGACCCGATCAGAGCGTCACCCTTTAGAACAGCCCCCCTCACATATCAGAGACAGGAAAGGGACTGTGGGACACATGGCAAGTAGATGATATTGGACCTTTTGGAAAGTCTGAGGGCAAACAACACGTGGCGGTAGAAGCCAGGTCAGGACTAGTCCAAGCAGGAGCCTTCTCTCGGGCAACTAGTGCAAACACATTAGAAGCCCTTAAAATGTGGTTCAGTTTCTTTCCAAAACCTGTACCTATCCAATCCGACAACGGGGCACATTTCACAGCGACCATCGTCCAAAAATGGGCCAAAGAAGAAGGGATCCAGTGGATATTTCACACACCCCATTATCCACAAGCAAATGGCATCGTCGAGAGAACAAATGGCCTGCTTAAGCGATTTCTGAAACCTCAACATTCTAATTGGACTGAACGACTATGGGATGCTGTGAAAACAGTACATGAGCAATGGGGAGTAAATGGATGTCCCAGACTCACAGCTTTTTATCTGCAGCCTCCCTCCTTGATACCAGCAACATCTAAACCTACAGGTAATCAAAAACCCGCACGCTTCCCAGGACAGCCTGTATGGGTGGAACTGCCTACCGCAGGAGCTGTACCCATGGTACTCACTACTCCTTTGAACATGCATACCTGGAAAGCAAACGATGCTTATGGCAAAGAACACAAAATAAGCTCTCGCTGGCTTATTCCTACATTTTAATATTAGCCCTGAAAGGGGCTGGACAGACTTTTTCTTGTCTTTCACAGGTAACTGAACAACAGGAGAAAAAAATATTCAGGACTGTGCATGAAAAACCTCAGATACAAACTATGCTTCGGTTTACTGGTAATTGTGATTGTAACATGTTAGCTCTATTTTTATGCTTATTTACCTTGTGCATGTGCTCAGCAGAGCTAGCTAGCAGAGCTAGATCAAAGGAACCTTGCCTGGAAATTAGGAAAAGGGTTTGCAAAAATATGGAATCCTACTGATCAAGGTGTATGTGTAACATTACCTGATTCTGCCGAACCAGGATTGCCATCTTACATAGTACCCTTGAATTTATCTTTTGTCCTCAATATGACTAGTGTGGCAGCTCCATTGCCTCTACCTGAACAGTGGACAAGTCAGAAAAATGGAGCCCAAGTTGAGTGCAGAGGTACCCCTATAGTACATAACCTTTACCAAACATATGACCCACCTTCTGATGCACCTCATGAAGGACAGTTGCACCAGAAATATTGTAGAACTAGGCGTCCAAAGGTAAATAGAACCATCTTATCTCAAATTGAATCCCCTCACCCAGCCATCAAATTAGATAAAAGTAAATTCAGCCCTGAGACAATAACCTTTGAGGAATATAATGCTAAACAGCCCTGCCTTGTTTACCCATGGGATCCACGGTTTGACCCACTCTACACACCAGATGTAGATGAAGGCAAATATAGCACAGTTTTTAACCCTTCCTGCTGTGGTCAACTTCCGAACATAACGAATAGAACCCCAATCGACTGACAACATTTAATGTGGGCATGGTCTGTACAAACAGTTCTTAAAGGTAAATTTAGAGACTAAAAAAGACTACAAAAGAAGATAGTCCTCTATTCAATTGCTCAAAGGTGATAACATGCAAAGAAGGACCAGGAGATCCTCCAGAAACATGGTTTTCACTTAGAATTCGAACATTAGGAACTGATGTGTGTACTTGTTGGGGATACCTCTCAAAAGGCTGGAGAAATCAAGATGAGTCCTGTAACTCCTCCTACAAATACCTTCTCAACCCATGTGGAGTTCCTTTTACCCCCTACCCAGTCCGTGGGACTCCAATCAATACTAAGCCAAAAATCACCATCCTTGATTATGCAGATGCAACTAAGTGGAAAACTGCAAAATATATAGCCCCTCTTGGAATGGCTTGGGGATGCTCTGATGAGATATTTTATTCACATTTGTCATTAGAACAACATGCTGGACTTAGGTGTGGAATTGGAATTCCCTCCCTTTGCCCCAGACGTATTTTTACTTTCACCAAAGTGTCTAAAGAACGTCACTGTCGTAGTGTTCCCTCTTCAAAGGCAACACAAAGAGCAGAATGGGCAATTCAAGGAGTTGACATTCCAGATTACTATACCACTGGACAAAAAGTATCTCTATTTCTGGAAAATTTCTTTACTCCCTATGTTACCTTTAAAAGACACCAGTTCGTATTAGAAGATATTACCTGGCAATTAAGTATATGAAGCAATTGGACACAAGATGCATTTGGAGAATTATACACCCAAGTCCAGCAAAATACTAAAATGACCCTGCAAAATAGATTAGCTTTAGAGATGGTATTGTTAAAAGAACAAGGAGTTTGTGGGATGTTCAATAGAACAGAAACTGAGGGTTGTATTACAATTCATAATGCCTCTAGCTCCGCTGAGGAGGCATGAGCTAAGATGAGAGAAATAAGTAATCATACTAGAAATTTGTTTCATGCAATGCAACCGCGAGAAGTATTTGATAGTTCATGGGTCACTACCATCCTAAAGTATTTTGGGCTCACAGGGTGGGGAAAATGGTTAGCACAACTTGGAATAACAATTGCTACTGGAATTGCATTGCTAATCGTTGGTATTGGCTGGGTTAAATGCATGATACAACACTTACTCCTTTCCTTCTCCCCCTCTGTACGCTGTATTCAAATCACCACCACCGAAGAAGGCTGACCCTTGCCTCTCCCCCCCCACCACCACCACCACCGCTGCCTGCTGCGAGACACTCTGAGGCCTCCTGGAGCCGACGCCGCCCGCCTGAGGAGAACCCCCCGAACCTGCAGCCCTGGAGCGGAACCACGAGTGAGTTGTGGAACCCCTCCCCTGCTGCTGCGTGCCGTGCTGAGAGCACCGCGAGTGGGCCAAGGCTCGGCTGCAGCGACCGGGCACCGCGCCTGACACTCGGAGGACGGGCGGCCGCCTTGCAGCCAAACTGCTCCCAAGGTCAGAGGAGGCAGATAAGACGCTTCCAACTGCTTCGCTCCCCCCACCCCATCTCGGCGGCACTAAAGGTAGCACAGTGAGCTGCTGCTCAGACGGACCTTCCCTTCTCTTTTTTTTTTTCTTTCTTTTTCCTTTTTTGTAATTGGGAGACATTGCCAGCATGGGCGCAGAGTTTCAGCACCAGAAGACCCCGTACTACAGGTATGGACTTGCTTTTTAACAAAAAAAGGCATAAAATACGACCAACAGGCTTTAACAGCCTTAAGCACATGGTGTAAGAGCCACAGACTAGACGGCTCCGAGGGGACTGCCCTGGGCTTGGAAAGGTTGAAGCAGGCTGGTAAAATGAGAATCGAAGCGGCTCCCACAGGAGATGAGACAGCTATTAATGTGCTAAAGCCTTGGAGGCTCCTTTAAAAAGGAGAATAATGCAAGGATGACGGTGGGAACGCGGCGGGCGCCGCCCACTGAGGCCGGCAGCGAGGAGAGGGCGCCGGGAGAGGCAGCGGGAGGCGTGGCCGCAGCACCGGGCGCGCAAGAGAGCACCGCGGCCGAGCAGCCTTTCCGCCAGCTGCACATCCTGGTCCCTCTCGCCCTGGGAAATGCGTGTGGGGGCTGGGGCCAGGGGGGCTCCGTCCCTCTCAGCCCTGGGGTGACCGCCCCGAGTATCTCCCGCCATGACTTGGACAGAGATCCCCCCAGTCCCGATCGTTCCCCGACAGGAGAGGCCTGAAGACACCACAGGACCCCCCAGGATGCAGAGGGACGGAGACAGCCCCGGGCCATGCGTGCTCCTCACCCCAGCTGAGGCCGGAGGGGCTCCGGCCTCCTCTCCCACGGGGAAGGCGGGGGCTTGGGGATTTGTTTGCATCGCAAGCGACTCGCTGGGAGAGCAAAGCTCACTCAAGGCATTTGATGTGGTTTTTGCCAATTTTATTTTGTTTTACCGTGTTTTACCTGGCATTAGCTGATTTTACCTGGTATTACCTGATTTTACCGTGTTTTACCTGTATTAGATAATATTAGATGGTATTAGCCGGTATTACCGTGTTTTACCTGGTATTACCGTGTTTTACCTGGTATTACCGTGTTTTACCTGGTATTACCTTTGGTGGGCTTCGGGTGGTGTCCGAACTCTTCCGATTTTGTCCCTCGTTGCCCCGGCGCTGCTGGGGCCCTGCCTTTGCCGAGCCGGGGTTGCTGTCCCTCGTTGCCCCGGCAGTTGCCCGTCCCTGCCTTTGCCGAGCTGGGGTGCGGTCCCTCGCTGCCCCGGCAGTTGCCCGTCCCTGCCTTTGCCGAGCTGGGGTGCGGTCCCTCGTTGCCGCGGTAGTTGCCCGTCCCTGCCTTTGCCGAGCCGGGGTTGCTGGCGCTCCCACTGCCATCTGGAGGGGCCGACGCAGGTACCTGAGAAAAGTGGCAGAGAGAAAAGGCGCATTGGCGGCGAGAAGCGGCGCAGCGAACCATCCCATCTCCCTCCCAGCCACCCCCTCACACCCGCCCCGGCCCGGGGCTCCAGGGCCGCGGCGCTGAGGGCCGGGCCGCTCCCAGAGCTCCGGCCTCGGGGCTTCCGCTCCTCTCCGCCCGCTCCGCTCCGCTGCTGCCGCCTCCACGCCGGGACTGCAACTGAAGCCCCGCCACCGCCGCCGCCTTATATAGGCAGCCTAAGCCCCGCCCCCCGGGCGGCAGCCAATGGGAATCGAGCGCCAAGGTTCCTCATTGTGAGGAAACAATGAGGGGCGGGGCCAGAACGTAGCGGAGCGATCTGATTGGTCGAGAGGCAGCGGGTCAATGACATCACACCCCGGGCATTACCAAAGCTTAGCAAAAATGAAACCCTATAAAATAGAAAAATTACATTTAAAACGCCACTGGAGTGTGGCATTCAGCAGCGGCCGCTCTTTATTGGGGCCAGGTGCACCAGGGGATTTCTCCTCTGAAATATCCTGTGTGCCGAGGGCTCCAAAGCTCCTGTTCACACGCTGTGCTTTGCATCCTTTTGCATTGCTATCATTCGATTCAACGCTGCCCTGAACTCCCCGCTGGACGCTGCAAAGAGCGGTCTCAGAGCTGCTGAGCCACTACTAGCAGGCATCCTGTGACCATGCCTGGCAGTGCTGGCCGCAAATTTTCTGTGGAAACAGAGCGTCCTGCAGCTGTATCCAACGCGCCTGCACAGCCATCACAAAAACGCTCGCCCAAGACAGACACGCTATCAGAAGCGGCCGATCCATGCTTAAGCATCATGCCTGGAAATAGCGGCTGGCCAGGAAGTCCTAATGTCGCCGCTGCCCTTTGTGACAACTCTGCGGCGCAGGCGGCGGGGCCACGACGTCTGCGGGCGACGACACTGCCCCAGAGGCAGGGGGCTCGGGGACGGCCAGTGCCAGCACCGCACCGAGCCCGCTGATTGCTCCACAGGCCGCGGCCTCTGTGACACGCGGGGACAGCGCCTGGCTCGCAGCGCAGGGAGGCAGGGCCGGCATCAGGGCGGGCTGGGGGAGGGGTCGGCGTTGAAGCCCCACTTGGGCTGCCTTGGGCTGCCATTGCGGCTCAGGCCGGCCTTAGGGCTGGCCCTGCCCTTAGGGCTAACGGTGGCCTTGAGCTTGGAGCCTGCCTTGGGCTAGGGAGTGCACCTGGGGCACTGGCCTTAACTCCATGAATGGTTGGCCTTAGGGCAGCAGTTGGGGCTGAGTTTGGGAGTTAGAGCTAAAGGCGGCATTGGAGTGTGGGCTGGGGCTGGGCTCGAAGCTGGACTTAGGGCTTCAGTTGGGATTGGTGTTGGGCTTGATCTGAAGAGTTGCAGTTGGGGCTGGCTTTGGCCTTCGAGCTCACCGTTGTTATAAACGAGGCTGAGACTTTTTTTAAAAAAGAAAAGCCAACTCGTTTGTTTATTCATTAACAACTGAGAGCGAGAACCCAGGATAAGCCCAGGCTCCGCACGACAAGCCAGAGTAAAGCAGCACACAAAAAGGACAGTGTGACCCACCGGGTGCAACCTCGGACCCCAAGTTCCGCAGGAGCTCCCCGGATAAAGTCCCAGGTCCGTTCTTATGCCCTCTGTCCGTTCACAATTGGTGGATTTTGGATTCTTCTTCTGATTGGCTTGCTTCCAGGGGTTCTATTGGTCTTTATCAAGATGCATTTTTGTCCAATCATTTCCCGAGGGTGTCGAATGATTGGCTAAGCGGTCCAAGATGTTGACATCACCTGCATGAGGTCATTTTCTAGTCCATCACGTCATCACATCCCCAATTGCGTCTCCACCTAGTGCTCACACTCCCATATTACACCCAGACAGTCTCGCAATATCCTCCGTTAACATGCCCATTTATCCAACTATCGACTCCCCTCTTTTCTATCTCCTCCAAACAGTAAAAATCAACACCCTGAAACCAATTCATTTATTACACCGTTGCATTTGGTTTAGGGCTGAGCATTTAGCAAGGGGCTGGAATTAGGAGAGGCCTCGGCGTTAGGGCTGGGTTTTACATTACAGCTACCATTGGCGTGAAGGCTAAATGCGGCGTTTGCCTTCAGCCTGGCCTTGGTATTGGCTCTGGGGCTGCACGGGTCTGCCACTGGCATGGGATGAAATCCAGGACTGTGAGCGTGTCTAAACATGGAGTGAGACTGAGATCAGAATGGGCGTGCGCTTTGGGACCGAGCGCACGCCCAGCGGAAAAGAGAAGACGTCACTGCGGGATGTCCCTGGCATCGTCCCCGCCCTGCTCAGGCACCACCAAACCTGGCGGCAGCTGCCTTGGCCAAGATGCAGGTGCTCCCAGCTCTGGCTGCTCCCGCTTCCGGGTGCTCCCAGCCCCCCTCCAGCTCTGCTGGAGCCCCTTTAGGCACTGCAAGGGTGATTGGCCCCAAACTGGGCCCTACTTTTACTGTCAAATAAAATACATCAATTTTTTGGCATCGACATTTAATCTCGTTTGGTTTTAATCTCACATCTGGCAATATTTTGAACCTTCTAAGTTCTTTCTGGTTTATGCTCAGAGACTTCGCCTGCTTTGCTTTTCTGGGTCTGAACCGGATCGTAACACTTTATTGGCATAGTCGGCAGGATCCCCGTAAAATGAGAGTGTTGTTTCCAAAAAATGCATGAATTGCTAATTCTTATGATTGGATCATTTTAGGAAAATAAAACAACGTACCTTTCTACATTTCCTAACACCTCTCTACCTTTCTTACTCTGTCTTACTCTTTTGTTTGTTTGTTTGTTTGCTTGTGTGTTTGCACATGCACCTGAGCTAAAACGGTGCTCCCGAGGCCCAGGGTCTGGGAAATTGGCACTCCTGTAGGTAAAAGACCTGGGAGGTTTGGAAAGTAATTTTGAGACTTGTAACTTTGGTAAACACTAGGTGCTCTCGAGGTGTAAGGAGTAGGACCTCAGAAACCATTTTGTAAGGGGTGTCCCTCAAGAGAGACTACTCCAGTGTTTGTAACTTTCTTTGGTTTGGCAGAAGAGGAACCTTCCCAGAGTGCAGGGGTGAGACTTTTGTAAATTTACTTTACGCTGGGCATCCTCTAGGAATGATCACTCCGACATTTGTAAGTAACATGGGACATCATACACAAGCTTTGTTTACTTTGTTGGATGAATTTGGTGCCAGGCCATCTCCTCCAGGGACGGACTGGGCACAAAACTATTGGTATAATATCCAAGCACTTGTTGATCGAGTCTCTGTCCTGCGCACAGGAGCGAGACTCAAAAAAGGTAAAGCACAACCAGTGGTATGTTCTGTCTTAGCTGCTGCTGTGCTAGCTGCAGTAGAACACAGAGAGCACCAGCAGAAAGCTGATATGGAAGTTACTGCTTCATTACAGCATTTGGTTAAAGCATTGCCATTTCAGCTGGAGCTAACACCCACCTCCTCCAGGAAGAGATAAGGAATGAAAAGGCTAGTGTCTGTGTGCTCCGAGAGGAGCTGTTTGCAAGATCAGCAAATGAGGGAAAAAAGGAGTCAGAGCTGGAACTATCTAAAGAAGCGTACCCCCTCTCGGACTTAGAATCCTTGCGTAATCACTCAGAAAAGCCCTCAGCCTCGCTCCGTCCCTTCATTAAAACAGAATACACCCATGAGGCTTCAGACGACGACACACCTGACATAACCACAAAAGAAATCCCATCTACAGCTACTGAATTGGCCAAACTAAAGGAAGGATATAGCCAAAGTCCCAAAGAATCTGAAACTGAATGTGTTTGGAGACTCTCTCTCACACGGGCTGACCAAATTCTGTTCTCAGAAAAAGAGGCAGAAGGGTACTGGAGGGGCAGGAGTCTTCCTTACCACAGGAGATAACCGTGCTCCTTGGTCCCTCCCCAGAGAGCTGCTGATTGGGCTGGCAGACTCAGTCCTTCAGAAAGAGGAGATCCCCTGGCTATAGTAAGGAATGTCAATCAGACTGTAGAAAGTGTACAGAAAGCGGCTCGTTTACAAATGATGCATGATAGGAAATTAACACCACGAGGTGAATCTCCAGTGATCGTGCCTGTGGATCCTGAGAGAATGATACCTCTTACCAGAGGCCTCCCTGAAGCTGTGAAACCCATAGGCATGCAGCTAAAAGGACAAATAGAAAGTCTCCCAATTGCAGAAAGAGCTGTAGCCACCTTGGAGGCAGCAGCTATTTCCCTCAGTCTTAACCGGGCAAAAGGGAAGGTTTGGACCTGGGGGGGAAGGTGGCACAAGAATTAATTAATTACGGGAGAAAATATGGCCCAATTCCTTCAAATACAACTGATTCTAGATCAATTCGGCGCACAGAGTGCAAAACCCTGTCCCCAGCAAAACTCCAAAAGGTAAGGTTCTCCCCTGGGCTGGGTAGACAAACAAATACAGGGGAAGAACGCAAGGAGAAAAGAAATGCCCTGTGGATTGCGGCCTTACAAAAGGGAGTCCCAAGGACCCTAATGGATGGCCAGCCCACTAATAAATTAGAACTATTCATCCAAGAGTGGCCAGCAAAAGAGGAACCATTAAAAGCTGTCCCTGCTACAGCCCCTCCCCTGGAGGAACCACAAGAAAGGGAAGGTGACAGAAAACCCTTATCTTTGCAGAAGGTAAGCCAGGGGGCGAAGGGTGGATTCACATCAGGCGCCTTTCTAACAATTCCAGAGGAGACCCGTTAATAACCTGTCCTACTGGTCCCCACAAAGCCCCGGTAACTTTTTTAGTAGATACTGGTGCTCAGGTGTCTGCCCTTAAAATTGAAGATGCCTCCTCACGTGGAATCACTCCCTCACGTAAGAGTATACGTGTCACAGATGTTTTTGAGAATACCCAAGCCCAGATGACAGCAAAGGTAAGACGCTGGTTACCGGCAGAAGAGAAAGCAGTTGACACCCTAATGATTACAGGTGAATTTCCTACAAATTCACTGGGTCTGGACCTCCTAAAGGGAAGGCCTTGGACCAATGAAGAAGGAAAAATAGGGACTTTGGGGCAGGAAACCTCCCATTTGTGTTTGTTAAGTTCTGCTCCTGCTCTTCCCCCCTCCCTAGTAACCAATGTCAAACCTTACCCCTTGCCTTTAGGAGCCAGAGAAGGAATCACACCAATTATTGCACATTTGAAAGAAAAAGGAATAGTGATTGCAACACATTCCCCTTACAATGCTCCTGTGTGGCCAGTCCGCAAGCCTAATGGCAACTGGAGACTGACAGGAGACTATCGGCGGCTTAACTCAAATACAGGGCCTCTCACTGCTGCAGTCCCAAACATTGCTGAGCTGAGAGCTACTAGACAAGAACAAGCTCATCCAATTGTGGCCACTATTGATGTCAAGGACATGTTTTTTATGGTCCCCTCGCAGGAACAAGATCAGGAGCGTTTTGCTTTCACGGGGGAGGGCCAGCAATATACTTTCACTCGCCTCCCACAAGGATTCAAACACTCACCCACTCTAGCACATCATGCACTAGCACAAGAATTGTCACTCATTCCTCCTGCACCAGGAGTAAGAGTATACCAATACATTGATGGCATTTTGGTGGCAGGAGATGAGATTACACCTGTACAAACAACACAAACAAACATCATTAAACATCTAGAATCCCCGGGCTTACGTATTCCTCCTGAAAAAGTACAACTCCCTTCCCTAGAAGTAAAATTCTTGGGAATCTGGTGGAAAGGAGGAATGGTGTGTATTGCCCCAGACACCCTCAGCCACCGAGACCAAATTGAAACCCCAGAGACTAAAATTTTAAAGACCTGCGGCATGCTTTAGGCCTGCTAATTTTTTGGAGGAAACACATTCCTGACTTTTCAATAATTGCAAGGCCCCTGTATGATTTGCTAGGAAAAAAAGCAAAGTGGGATTGGACTCCCTTGCACGATGAGGCCCTACAACTCCTAATTTTTGAAGCTAACACATACCAATCCCTAGGTCCTATACATCCCACTGATCCAGTACACATGGAATGGCGATTTGCAAGCTCTGGACTGTCTATACATTTATGGCAGAAAGGACCCGATGGTCCGACCAGACCCATAGGGTTTTACTCACGCAGTTTAAAGATGTAGAAAAACGATATTCTACCTGGGAAAAAAGTTTATTCGTGGTCAGCACTGCTTTTCAGGAAGCAGAGAAAACTACCCACAAACAACCCCTGATTTTAAGGGAACCTTTTCAAGTCATCAAGTCAGTTTTGGCAGGAATCCCACCCCCTGACGGGGTGGCCCAACGTGCCTCTGTTTGCAAACGGTATGCTCAAATGGAACATTATTGCACCATTTTTCAAGTAACAGAAGGAGCTCGCAAAAATCTTCCTCTACAAGATGAGGTAACCCTAAATAGCACCACTGACTTTTCACCTTCTATGATCCAAGTTGCTCCCCCGTACTCAGAACGATTGCAGAATGTGTGGTTTACGGATGCATCAGCAAAGCGAGAAGGTAAGGTTTGGAAATGTGGTGCTGTAGCCTTACAAATAAATACAGGCAAGCAAATTGTAACAGAAGGGGAAGGTAGTGCACAAGTGGGAGAACTGGCAGCAGTCTGGAGTGTATTTAACCATGCATCTGAAACCTCAGACTCTGTATATGTTTACACTGATTCTTTTGCTGTGTTCAAAGGGTGTACTGAATGGCTCCCCTTCTGGGACAAAAAGGACTGGGAAGTAAACAGGGTGCCTGCTTGGCAAAAGGAAAAATGGCAAGAAATTCTTGCTGTAGCAAAAAAGGGGAATTTCTTAGTTGGCTGGGTAGCCTCTCATCAAGAAAAGGAAACCCCAACTAGCCACTGGAATCACAAAGTAGATGAGAGGGCCAGATTAGCCCCACTAAGTAGAAAACCTCCAAGAGAAAACTGGGATCCATTCTTAGAATGGTTGCACTTAAAGCGACAGCACACCGGGGCACAAGACCTATACAAGGAAGCAGCAAGCAGAGGATGGCCGGGGACTCGGGAAATGTGCCGTACCTGCAGATCTTCATGCGAGCAGTGCCGGACCCGATCAGAGCGTCACCCTTTAGAACAGCCCCCCTCACATATCAGAGACAGGAAAGGGACTGTGGGACACATGGCAAGTAGATGATATTGGACCTTTTGGAAAGTCTGAGGGCAAACAACACGTGGCGGTAGAAGCCAGGTCAGGACTAGTCCAAGCAGGAGCCTTCTCTCGGGCAACTAGTGCAAACACATTAGAAGCCCTTAAAATGTGGTTCAGTTTCTTTCCAAAACCTGTACCTATCCAATCCGACAACGGGGCACATTTCACAGCGACCATCGTCCAAAAATGGGCCAAAGAAGAAGGGATCCAGTGGATATTTCACACACCCCATTATCCACAAGCAAATGGCATCGTCGAGAGAACAAATGGCCTGCTTAAGCGATTTCTGAAACCTCAACATTCTAATTGGACTGAACGACTATGGGATGCTGTGAAAACAGTACATGAGCAATGGGGAGTAAATGGATGTCCCAGACTCACAGCTTTTTATCTGCAGCCTCCCTCCTTGATACCAGCAACATCTAAACCTACAGGTAATCAAAAACCCGCACGCTTCCCAGGACAGCCTGTATGGGTGGAACTGCCTACCGCAGGAGCTGTACCCATGGTACTCACTGCTCCTTTGAACATGCATACCTGGAAAGCAAACGATGCTTATGGCAAAGAACACAAAATAAGCTCTCGCTGGCTTATTCCTACATTTTAATATTAGCCCTGAAAGGGGCTGGACAGACTTTTTCTTGTCTTTCACAGGTAACTGAACAACAGGAGAAAAAAATATTCAGGACTGTGCATGAAAAACCTCAGATACAAACTATGCTTCGGTTTACTGGTAATTGTGATTGGAACATGTTAGCTCTATTTTTATGCTTATTTACCTTGTGCATGTGCTCAGCAGAGCTAGCTAGCAGAGCTAGATCAAAGGAACCTTGCCTGGAAATTAGGAAAAGGGTTTGCAAAAATATGGAATCCTACTGATCAAGGTGTATGTGTAACATTACCTGATTCTGCCGAACCAGGATTGCCATCTTACATAGTACCCTTGAATTTATCTTTTGTCCTCAATATGACTAGTGTGGCAGCTCCATTGCCTCTACCTGAACAGTGGACAAGTCAGAAAAATGGAGCCCAAGTTGAGTGCAGAGGTACCCCTATAGTACATAACCTTTACCAAACATATGACCCACCTTCTGATGCACCTCATGAAGGACAGTTGCACCAGAAATATTGTAGAACTAGGCGTCCAAAGGTAAATAGAACCATCTTATCTCAAATTGAATCCCCTCACCCAGCCATCAAATTAGATAAAAGTCAATTCAGCCCTGAGACAATAACCTTTGAGGAATATAATGCTAAACAGCCCTGCCTTGTTTACCCATGGGATCCACGGTTTGACCCACTCTACACACCAGATGTAGATGAAGGCAAATATAGCACAGTTTTTAACCCTTCCTGCTGTGGTCAACTTCCGAACATAACGAATAGAACCCCAATCGACTGACAACATTTAATGTGGGCATGGTCTGTACAAACAGTTCTTAAAGGTAAATTTAGAGACTAAAAAAGACTACAAAAGAAGATAGTCCTCTATTCAATTGCTCAAAGGTGATAACATGCAAAGAAGGACCAGGAGATCCTCCAGAAACATGGTTTTCACTTAGAATTCGAACATTAGGAACTGATGTGTGTACTTGTTGGGGATACCTCTCAAAAGGCTGGAGAAATCAAGATGAGTCCTGTAACTCCTCCTACAAATACCTTCTCAACCCACGTGGAGTTCCTTTTACCCCCTACCCAGTCCGTGGGACTCCAATCAATACTAAGCCAAAAATCACCATCCTTGATTATGCAGATGCAACTAAGTGGAAAACTGCAAAATATATAGCCCCTCTTGGAATGGCTTGGGGATGCTCTGATGAGATATTTTATTCACATTTGTCATTAGAACAACATGCTGGACTTAGGTGTGGAATTGGAATTCCCTCCCTTTGCCCCAGACGTATTTTTACTTTCACCAAAGTGTCTAAAGAACGTCACTGTCGTAGTGTTCCCTCTTCAAAGGCAACACAAAGAGCAGAATGGGCAATTCAAGGAGTTGACATTCCAGATTACTATACCACTGGACAAAAAGTATCTCTATTTCTGGAAAATTTCTTTACTCCCTATGTTACCTTTAAAAGACACCAGTTCGTATTAGAAGATATTACCTGGCAATTAAGTATATGAAGCAATTGGACACAAGATGCATTTGGAGAATTATACACCCAAGTCCAGCAAAATACTAAAATGACCCTGCAAAATAGATTAGCTTTAGAGATGGTATTGTTAAAAGAACAAGGAGTTTGTGGGATGTTCAATAGAACAGAAACTGAGGGTTGTATTACAATTCATAATGCCTCTAGCTCCGCTGAGGAGGCATGAGCTAAGATGAGAGAAATAAGTAATCATACTAGAAATTTGTTTCATGCAATGCAACCGCGAGAAGTATTTGATAGTTCATGGGTCACTACCATCCTAAAGTATTTTGGGCTCACAGGGTGGGGAAAATGGTTAGCACAACTTGGAATAACAATTGCTACTGGAATTGCATTGCTAATCGTTGGTATTGGCTGGGTTAAATGCATGATACAACACTTACTCCTTTCCTTCTCCCCCTCTGTACGCTGTATTCAAATCACCACCACCGAAGAAGGCTGACCCTTGCCTCTCCCCCCCCACCACCACCACCACCGCTGCCTGCTGCGAGACACTCTGAGGCCTCCTGGAGCCGACGCCGCCCGCCTGAGGAGAACCCCCCGAACCTGCAGCCCTGGAGCGGAACCACGAGTGAGTTGTGGAACCCCTCCCCTGCTGCTGCGTGCCGTGCTGAGAGCACCGCGAGTGGGCCAAGGCTCGGCTGCAGCGACCGGGCACCGCGCCTGACACTCGGAGGACGGGCGGCCGCCTTGCAGCCAAACTGCTCCCAAGGTCAGAGGAGGCAGATAAGACGCTTCCAACTGCTTCGCTCCCCCCACCCCATCTCGGCGGCACTAAAGGTAGCACAGTGAGCTGCTGCTCAGACGGACCTTCCCTTCTCTTTTTTTTTTTCTTTCTTTTTCCTTTTTTGTAATTGGGAGACATTGCCAGCATGGGCGCAGAGTTTCAGCACCAGAAGACCCCGTACTACAGGTATGGACTTGCTTTTTAACAAAAAAAGGCATAAAATACGACCAACAGGCTTTAACAGCCTTAAGCACATGGTGTAAGAGCCACAGACTAGACGGCTCCGAGGGGACTGCCCTGGGCTTGGAAAGGTTGAAGCAGGCTGGTAAAATGAGAATCGAAGCGGCTCCCACAGGAGATGAGACAGCTATTAATGTGCTAAAGCCTTGGAGGCTCCTTTAAAAAGGAGAATAATGCAAGGATGACGGTGGGAACGCGGCGGGCGCCGCCCACTGAGGCCGGCAGCGAGGAGAGGGCGCCGGGAGAGGCAGCGGGAGGCGTGGCCGCAGCACCGGGCGCGCAAGAGAGCACCGCGGCCGAGCAGCCTTTCCGCCAGCTGCACATCCTGGTCCCTCTCGCCCTGGGAAATGCGTGTGGGGGCTGGGGCCAGGGGGGCTCCGTCCCTCTCAGCCCTGGGGTGACCGCCCCGAGTATCTCCCGCCATGACTTGGACAGAGATCCCCCCAGTCCCGATCGTTCCCCGACAGGAGAGGCCTGAAGACACCACAGGACCCCCCAGGATGCAGAGGGACGGAGACAGCCCCGGGCCATGCGTGCTCCTCACCCCAGCTGAGGCCGGAGGGGCTCCGGCCTCCTCTCCCACGGGGAAGGCGGGGGCTTGGGGATTTGTTTGCATCGCAAGCGACTCGCTGGGAGAGCAAAGCTCACTCAAGGCATTTGATGTGGTTTTTGCCAATTTTATTTTGTTTTACCGTGTTTTACCTGGCATTAGCTGATTTTACCTGGTATTACCTGATTTTACCGTGTTTTACCTGTATTAGATAATATTAGATGGTATTAGCCGGTATTACCGTGTTTTACCTGGTATTACCGTGTTTTACCTGGTATTACCGTGTTTTACCTGGTATTACCTTTGGTGGGCTTCGGGTGGTGTCCGAACTCTTCCGATTTTGTCCCTCGTTGCCCCGGCGCTGCTGGGGCCCTGCCTTTGCCGAGCCGGGGTTGCTGTCCCTCGTTGCCCCGGCAGTTGCCCGTCCCTGCCTTTGCCGAGCTGGGGTGCGGTCCCTCGCTGCCCCGGCAGTTGCCCGTCCCTGCCTTTGCCGAGCTGGGGTGCGGTCCCTCGTTGCCGCGGTAGTTGCCCGTCCCTGCCTTTGCCGAGCCGGGGTTGCTGGCGCTCCCACTGCCATCTGGAGGGGCCGACGCAGGTACCTGAGAAAAGTGGCAGAGAGAAAAGGCGCATTGGCGGCGAGAAGCGGCGCAGCGAACCATCCCATCTCCCTCCCAGCCACCCCCTCACACCCGCCCCGGCCCGGGGCTCCAGGGCCGCGGCGCTGAGGGCCGGGCCGCTCCCAGAGCTCCGGCCTCGGGGCTTCCGCTCCTCTCCGCCCGCTCCGCTCCGCTGCTGCCGCCTCCACGCCGGGACTGCAACTGAAGCCCCGCCACCGCCGCCGCCTTATATAGGCAGCCTAAGCCCCGCCCCCCGGGCGGCAGCCAATGGGAATCGAGCGCCAAGGTTCCTCATTGTGAGGAAACAATGAGGGGCGGGGCCAGAACGTAGCGGAGCGATCTGATTGGTCGAGAGGCAGCGGGTCAATGACATCACACCCCGGGCATTACCAAAGCTTAGCAAAAATGAAACCCTATAAAATAGAAAAATTACATTTAAAACGCCACTGGAGTGTGGCATTCAGCAGCGGCCGCTCTTTATTGGGGCCAGGTGCACCAGGGGATTTCTCCTCTGAAATATCCTGTGTGCCGAGGGCTCCAAAGCTCCTGTTCACACGCTGTGCTTTGCATCCTTTTGCATTGCTATCATTCGATTCAACGCTGCCCTGAACTCCCCGCTGGACGCTGCAAAGAGCGGTCTCAGAGCTGCTGAGCCACTACTAGCAGGCATCCTGTGACCATGCCTGGCAGTGCTGGCCGCAAATTTTCTGTGGAAACAGAGCGTCCTGCAGCTGTATCCAACGCGCCTGCACAGCCATCACAAAAACGCTCGCCCAAGACAGACACGCTATCAGAAGCGGCCGATCCATGCTTAAGCATCATGCCTGGAAATAGCGGCTGGCCAGGAAGTCCTAATGTCGCCGCTGCCCTTTGTGACAACTCTGCGGCGCAGGCGGCGGGGCCACGACGTCTGCGGGCGACGACACTGCCCCAGAGGCAGGGGGCTCGGGGACGGCCAGTGCCAGCACCGCACCGAGCCCGCTGATTGCTCCACAGGCCGCGGCCTCTGTGACACGCGGGGACAGCGCCTGGCTCGCAGCGCAGGGAGGCAGGGCCGGCATCAGGGCGGGCTGGGGGAGGGGTCGGCGTTGAAGCCCCACTTGGGCTGCCTTGGGCTGCCATTGCGGCTCAGGCCGGCCTTAGGGCTGGCCCTGCCCTTAGGGCTAACGGTGGCCTTGAGCTTGGAGCCTGCCTTGGGCTAGGGAGTGCACCTGGGGCACTGGCCTTAACTCCATGAATGGTTGGCCTTAGGGCAGCAGTTGGGGCTGAGTTTGGGAGTTAGAGCTAAAGGCGGCATTGGAGTGTGGGCTGGGGCTGGGCTCGAAGCTGGACTTAGGGCTTCAGTTGGGATTGGTGTTGGGCTTGATCTGAAGAGTTGCAGTTGGGGCTGGCTTTGGCCTTCGAGCTCACCGTTGTTATAAACGAGGCTGAGACTTTTTTTAAAAAAGAAAAGCCAACTCGTTTGTTTATTCATTAACAACTGAGAGCGAGAACCCAGGATAAGCCCAGGCTCCGCACGACAAGCCAGAGTAAAGCAGCACACAAAAAGGACAGTGTGACCCACCGGGTGCAACCTCGGACCCCAAGTTCCGCAGGAGCTCCCCGGATAAAGTCCCAGGTCCGTTCTTATGCCCTCTGTCCGTTCACAATTGGTGGATTTTGGATTCTTCTTCTGATTGGCTCGCTTCCAGGGGTTCTATTGGTCTTTATCAAGATGCATTTTTGTCCAATCATTTCCCGAGGGTGTCGAATGATTGGCTAAGCGGTCCAAGATGTTGACATCACCTGCATGAGGTCATTTTCTAGTCCATCACGTCATCACATCCCCAATTGCGTCTCCACCTAGTGCTCACACTCCGATATTACACCCAGACAGTCTCGCAATATCCTCCGTTAACATGCCCATTTATCCAACTATCGACTCCCCTCTTTTCTATCTCCTCCAAACAGTAAAAATCAACACCCTGAAACCAATTCATTTATTACACCGTTGCATTTGGTTTAGGGCTGAGCATTTAGCAAGGGGCTGGAATTAGGAGAGGCCTCGGCGTTAGGGCTGGGTTTTACATTACAGCTACCATTGGCGTGAAGGCTAAATGCGGCGTTTGCCTTCAGCCTGGCCTTGGTATTGGCTCTGGGGCTGCACGGGTCTGCCACTGGCATGGGATGAAATCCAGGACTGTGAGCGTGTCTAAACATGGAGTGAGACTGAGATCAGAATGGGCGTGCGCTTTGGGACCGAGCGCACGCCCAGCGGAAAAGAGAAGACGTCACTGCGGGATGTCCCTGGCATCGTCCCCGCCCTGCTCAGGCACCACCAAACCTGGCGGCAGCTGCCTTGGCCAAGATGCAGGTGCTCCCAGCTCTGGCTGCTCCCGCTTCCGGGTGCTCCCAGCCCCCCTCCAGCTCTGCTGGAGCCCCTTTAGGCACTGCAAGGGTGATTGGCCCCAAACTGGGCCCTACTTTTACTGTCAAATAAAATACATCAATTTTTTGGCATCGACATTTAAT
Source organism: Aphelocoma coerulescens (assembly GCF_041296385.1). Taxonomy (NCBI): domain Eukaryota; kingdom Metazoa; phylum Chordata; class Aves; order Passeriformes; family Corvidae; genus Aphelocoma; species Aphelocoma coerulescens. The sequence goes on along the minus strand of NW_027184055.1, from coordinate 2,274,530 downwards.
CTCGTTTGGTTTTAATCTCACATCTGGCAATATTTTGAACCTTCTAAGTTCTTTCTGGTTTATGCTCAGAGACTTCGCCTGCTTTGCTTTTCTGGGTCTGAACCGGATCGTAACACTTTATTGGCATAGTCGGCAGGATCCCCGTAAAATGAGAGTGTTGTTTCCAAAAAATGCATGAATTGCTAATTCTTATGATTGGATCATTTTAGGAAAATAAAACAACGTACCTTTCTACATTTCCTAACACCTCTCTACCTTTCTTACTCTGTCTTACTCTTTTGTTTGTTTGTTTGTTTGCTTGTGTGTTTGCACATGCACCTGAGCTAAAACGGTGCTCCCGAGGCCCAGGGTCTGGGAAATTGGCACTCCTGTAGGTAAAAGACCTGGGAGGTTTGGAAAGTAATTTTGAGACTTGTAACTTTGGTAAACACTAGGTGCTCTCGAGGTGTAAGGAGTAGGACCTCAGAAACCATTTTGTAAGGGGTGTCCCTCAAGAGAGACTACTCCAGTGTTTGTAACTTTCTTTGGTTTGGCAGAAGAGGAACCTTCCCAGAGTGCAGGGGTGAGACTTTTGTAAATTTACTTTACGCTGGGCATCCTCTAGGAATGATCACTCCGACATTTGTAAGTAACATGGGACATCATACACAAGCTTTGTTTACTTTGTTGGATGAATTTGGTGCCAGGCCATCTCCTCCAGGGACGGACTGGGCACAAAACTATTGGTATAATATCCAAGCACTTGTTGATCGAGTCTCTGTCCTGCGCACAGGAGCGAGACTCAAAAAAGGTAAAGCACAACCAGTGGTATGTTCTGTCTTAGCTGCTGCTGTGCTAGCTGCAGTAGAACACAGAGAGCACCAGCAGAAAGCTGATATGGAAGTTACTGCTTCATTACAGCATTTGGTTAAAGCATTGCCATTTCAGCTGGAGCTAACACCCACCTCCTCCAGGAAGAGATAAGGAATGAAAAGGCTACTGTCTGTGTGCTCCGAGAGGAGCTGTTTGCAAGATCAGCAAATGAGGGAAAAAAGGAGTCAGAGCTGGAACTATCTAAAGAAGCGTACCCCCTCTCGGACTTAGAATCCTTGCGTAATCACTCAGAAAAGCCCTCAGCCTCGCTCCGTCCCTTCATTAAAACAGAATACACCCATGAGGCTTCAGACGACGACACACCTGACATAACCACAAAAGAAATCCCATCTACAGCTACTGAATTGGCCAAACTAAAGGAAGGATATAGCCAAAGTCCCAAAGAATCTGAAACTGAATGTGTTTGGAGACTCTCTCTCACACGGGCTGACCAAATTCTGTTCTCAGAAAAAGAGGCAGAAGGGTACTGGAGGGGCAGGAGTCTTCCTTACCACAGGAGATAACCGTGCTCCTTGGTCCCTCCCCAGAGAGCTGCTGATTGGGCTGGCAGACTCAGTCCTTCAGAAAGAGGAGATCCCCTGGCTATAGTAAGGAATGTCAATCAGACTGTAGAAAGTGTACAGAAAGCGGCTCGTTTACAAATGATGCATGATAGGAAATTAACACCACGAGGTGAATCTCCAGTGATCGTGCCTGTGGATCCTGAGAGAATGATACCTCTTACCAGAGGCCTCCCTGAAGCTGTGAAACCCATAGGCATGCAGCTAAAAGGACAAATAGAAAGTCTCCCAATTGCAGAAAGAGCTGTAGCCACCTTGGAGGCAGCAGCTATTTCCCTCAGTCTTAACCGGGCAAAAGGGAAGGTTTGGACCTGGGGGGGAAGGTGGCACAAGAATTAATTAATTACGGGAGAAAATATGGCCCAATTCCTTCAAATACAACTGATTCTAGATCAGTTCGGCGCACAGAGTGCAAAACCCTGTCCCCAGCAAAACTCCAAAAGGTAAGGTTCTCCCCTGGGCTGGGTAGACAAACAAATACAGGGGAAGAACGCAAGGAGAAAAGAAATGCCCTGTGGATTGCGGGCTTACAAAAGGGAGTCCCAAGGACCCTAATGGATGGCCAGCCCACTAATAAATTAGAACTATTCATCCAAGAGTGGTCAGCAAAAGAGGAACCATTAAAAGCTGTCCCTGCTACAGCCCCTCCCCTGGAGGAACCACAAGAAAGGGAAGGTGACAGAAAACCCTTATCTTTGCAGAAGGTAAGCCAGGGGGCGAAGGGTGGATTCACATCAGGCGCCTTTCTAACAATTCCAGAGGAGACCCGTTAATAACCTGTCCTACTGGTCCCCACAAAGCCCCGGTAACTTTTTTAGTAGATACTGGTGCTCAGGTGTCTGCCCTTAAAATTGAAGATGCCTCCTCACGTGGAATCACTCCCTCACGTAAGAGTATACGTGTCACAGATGTTTTTGAGAATACCCAAGCCCAGATGACAGCAAAGGTAAGACGCTGGTTACCGGCAGAAGAGAAAGCAGTTGACACCCTAATGATTACAGGTGAATTTCCTACAAATTCACTGGGTCTGGACCTCCTAAAGGGAAGGCCTTGGACCAATGAAGAAGGAAAAATAGGGACTTTGGGGCAGGAAACCTCCCATTTGTGTTTGTTAAGTTCTGCTCCTGCTCTTCCCCCCTCCCTAGTAACCAATGTCAAACCTTACCCCTTGCCTTTAGGAGCCAGAGAAGGAATCACACCAATTATTGCACATTTGAAAGAAAAAGGAATAGTGATTGCAACACATTCCCCTTACAATGCTCCTGTGTGGCCAGTCCGCAAGCCTAATGGCAACTGGAGACTGACAGGAGACTATCGGCGGCTTAACTCAAATACAGGGCCTCTCACTGCTGCAGTCCCAAACATTGCTGAGCTGAGAGCTACTAGACAAGAACAAGCTCATCCAATTGTGGCCACTATTGATGTCAAGGACATGTTTTTTATGGTCCCCTCGCAGGAACAAGATCAGGAGCGTTTTGCTTTCACGGGGGAGGGCCAGCAATATACTTTCACTCGCCTCCCACAAGGATTCAAACACTCACCCACTCTAGCACATCATGCACTAGCACAAGAATTGTCACTCATTCCTCCTGCACCAGGAGTAAGAGTATACCAATACATTGATGGCATTTTGGTGGCAGGAGATGAGATTACACCTGTACAAACAACACAAACAAACATCATTAAACATCTAGAATCCCCGGGCTTACGTATTCCTCCTGAAAAAGTACAACTCCCTTCCCTAGAAGTAAAATTCTTGGGAATCTGGTGGAAAGGAGGAATGGTGTGTATTGCCCCAGACACCCTCAGCCACCGAGACCAAATTGAAACCCCAGAGACTAAAATTTTAAAGACCTGCGGCATGCTTTAGGCCTGCTAATTTTTTGGAGGAAACACATTCCTGACTTTTCAATAATTGCAAGGCCCCTGTATGATTTGCTAGGAAAAAAAGCAAAGTGGGATTGGACTCCCTTGCACGATGAGGCCCTACAACTCCTAATTTTTGAAGCTAACACATACCAATCCCTAGGTCCTATACATCCCACTGATCCAGTACACATGGAATGGCGATTTGCAAGCTCTGGACTGTCTATACATTTATGGCAGAAAGGACCCGATGGTCCGACCAGACCCATAGGGTTTTACTCACGCAGTTTAAAGATGTAGAAAAACTATATTCTACCTGGGAAAAAAGTTTATTCGTGGTCAGCACTGCTTTTCAGGAAGCAGAGAAAACTACCCACAAACAACCCCTGATTTTAAGGGAACCTTTTCAAGTCATCAAGTCAGTTTTGGCAGGAATCCCACCCCCTGACGGGGTGGCCCAACGTGCCTCTGTTTGCAAACGGTATGCTCAAATGGAACATTATTGCACCATTTTTCAAGTAACAGAAGGAGCTCGCAAAAATCTTCCTCTACAAGATGAGGTAACCCTAAATAGCACCACTGACTTTTCACCTTCTATGATCCAAGTTGCTCCCCCGTACTCAGAACGATTGCAGAATGTGTGGTTTACGGATGCATCAGCAAAGCGAGAAGGTAAGGTTTGGAAATGTGGTGCTGTAGCCTTACAAATAAATACAGGCAAGCAAATTGTAACAGAAGGGGAAGGTAGTGCACAAGTGGGAGAACTGGCAGCAGTCTGGAGTGTATTTAACCATGCATCTGAAACCTCAGACTCTGTATATGTTTACACTGATTCTTTTGCTGTGTTCAAAGGGTGTACTGAATGGCTCCCCTTCTGGGACAAAAAGGACTGGGAAGTAAACAGGGTGCCTGCTTGGCAAAAGGAAAAATGGCAAGAAATTCTTGCTGTAGCAAAAAAGGGGAATTTCTTAGTTGGCTGGGTAGCCTCTCATCAAGAAAAGGAAACCCCAACTAGCCACTGGAATCACAAAGTAGATGAGAGGGCCAGATTAGCCCCACTAAGTAGAAAACCTCCAAGAGAAAACTGGGATCCATTCTTAGAATGGTTGCACTTAAAGCGACAGCACACCGGGGCACAAGACCTATACAAGGAAGCAGCAAGCAGAGGATGGCCGGGGACTCGGGAAATGTGCCGTACCTGCAGATCTTCATGCGAGCAGTGCCGGACCCGATCAGAGCGTCACCCTTTAGAACAGCCCCCCTCACATAGCAGAGACAGGAAAGGGACTGTGGGACACATGGCAAGTAGATGATATTGGACCTTTTGGAAAGTCTGAGGGCAAACAACACGTGGCGGTAGAAGCCAGGTCAGGACTAGTCCAAGCAGGAGCCTTCTCTCGGGCAACTAGTGCAAACACATTAGAAGCCCTTAAAATGTGGTTCAGTTTCTTTCCAAAACCTGTACCTATCCAATCCGACAACGGGGCACATTTCACAGCGACCATCGTCCAAAAATGGGCCAAAGAAGAAGGGATCCAGTGGATATTTCACACACCCCATTATCCACAAGCAAATGGCATCGTCGAGAGAACAAATGGCCTGCTTAAGCGATTTCTGAAACCTCAACATTCTAATTGGACTGAACGACTATGGGATGCTGTGAAAACAGTACATGAGCAATGGGGAGTAAATGGATGTCCCAGACTCACAGCTTTTTATCTGCAGCCTCCCTCCTTGATACCAGCAACATCTAAACCTACAGGTAATCAAAAACCCGCACGCTTCCCAGGACAGCCTGTATGGGTGGAACTGCCTACCGCAGGAGCTGTACCCATGGTACTCACTACTCCTTTGAACATGCATACCTGGAAAGCAAACGATGCTTATGGCAAAGAACACAAAATAAGCTCTCGCTGGCTTATTCCTACATTTTAATATTAGCCCTGAAAGGGGCTGGACAGACTTTTTCTTGTCTTTCACAGGTAACTGAACAACAGGAGAAAAAAATATTCAGGACTGTGCATGAAAAACCTCAGATACAAACTATGCTTCGGTTTACTGGTAATTGTGATTGTAACATGTTAGCTCTATTTTTATGCTTATTTACCTTGTGCATGTGCTCAGCAGAGCTAGCTAGCAGAGCTAGATCAAAGGAACCTTGCCTGGAAATTAGGAAAAGGGTTTGCAAAAATATGGAATCCTACTGATCAAGGTGTATGTGTAACATTACCTGATTCTGCCGAACCAGGATTGCCATCTTACATAGTACCCTTGAATTTATCTTTTGTCCTCAATATGACTAGTGTGGCAGCTCCATTGCCTCTACCTGAACAGTGGACAAGTCAGAAAAATGGAGCCCAAGTTGAGTGCAGAGGTACCCCTATAGTACATAACCTTTACCAAACATATGACCCACCTTCTGATGCACCTCATGAAGGACAGTTGCACCAGAAATATTGTAGAACTAGGCGTCCAAAGGTAAATAGAACCATCTTATCTCAAATTGAATCCCCTCACCCAGCCATCAAATTAGATAAAAGTCAATTCAGCCCTGAGACAATAACCTTTGAGGAATATAATGCTAAACAGCCCTGCCTTGTTTACCCATGGGATCCACGGTTTGACCCACTCTACACACCAGATGTAGATGAAGGCAAATATAGCACAGTTTTTAACCCTTCCTGCTGTGGTCAACTTCCGAACATAACGAATAGAACCCCAATCGACTGACAACATTTAATGTGGGCATGGTCTGTACAAACAGTTCTTAAAGGTAAATTTAGAGACTAAAAAAGACTACAAAAGAAGATAGTCCTCTATTCAATTGCTCAAAGGTGATAACATGCAAAGAAGGACCAGGAGATCCTCCAGAAACATGGTTTTCACTTAGAATTCGAACATTAGGAACTGATGTGTGTACTTGTTGGGGATACCTCTCAAAAGGCTGGAGAAATCAAGATGAGTCCTGTAACTCCTCCTACAAATACCTTCTCAACCCATGTGGAGTTCCTTTTACCCCCTACCCAGTCCGTGGGACTCCAATCAATACTAAGCCAAAAATCACCATCCTTGATGATGCAGATGCAACTAAGTGGAAAACTGCAAAATATATAGCCCCTCTTGGAATGGCTTGGGGATGCTCTGATGAGATATTTTATTCACATTTGTCATTAGAACAACATGCTGGACTTAGGTGTGGAATTGGAATTCCCTCCCTTTGCCCCAGACGTATTTTTACTTTCACCAAAGTGTCTAAAGAACGTCACTGTCGTAGTGTTCCCTCTTCAAAGGCAACACAAAGAGCAGAATGGGCAATTCAAGGAGTTGACATTCCAGATTACTATACCACTGGACAAAAAGTATCTCTATTTCTGGAAAATTTCTTTACTCCCTATGTTACCTTTAAAAGACACCAGTTCGTATTAGAAGATATTACCTGGCAATTAAGTATATGAAGCAATTGGACACAAGATGCATTTGGAGAATTATACACCCAAGTCCAGCAAAATACTAAAATGACCCTGCAAAATAGATTAGCTTTAGAGATGGTATTGTTAAAAGAACAAGGAGTTTGTGGGATGTTCAATAGAACAGAAACTGAGGGTTGTATTACAATTCATAATGCCTCTAGCTCCGCTGAGGAGGCATGAGCTAAGATGAGAGAAATAAGTAATCATACTAGAAATTTGTTTCATGCAATGCAACCGCGAGAAGTATTTGATAGTTCATGGGTCACTACCATCCTAAAGTATTTTGGGCTCACAGGGTGGGGAAAATGGTTAGCACAACTTGGAATAACAATTGCTACTGGAATTGCATTGCTAATCGTTGGTATTGGCTGGGTTAAATGCATGATACAACACTTACTCCTTTCCTTCTCCCCCTCTGTACGCTGTATTCAAATCACCACCACCGAAGAAGGCTGACCCTTGCCTCTCCCCCCCCACCACCACCACCACCGCTGCCTGCTGCGAGACACTCTGAGGCCTCCTGGAGCCGACGCCGCCCGCCTGAGGAGAACCCCCCGAACCTGCAGCCCTGGAGCGGAACCACGAGTGAGTTGTGGAACCCCTCCCCTGCTGCTGCGTGCCGTGCTGAGAGCACCGCGAGTGGGCCAAGGCTCGGCTGCAGCGACCGGGCACCGCGCCTGCAACTCGGAGGACGGGCGGCCGCCTTGCAGCCAAACTGCTCCCAAGGTCAGAGGAGGCAGATAAGACGCTTCCAACTGCTTCGCTCCCCCCACCCCATCTCGGCGGCACTAAAGGTAGCACAGTGAGCTGCTGCTCAGACGGACCTTCCCTTCTCTTTTTTTTTTTTCTTTCTTTTTCCTTTTTTGTAATTGGGAGACATTGCCAGCATGGGCGCAGAGTTTCAGCACCAGAAGACCCCGTACTACAGGTATGGACTTGCTTTTTAACAAAAAAAGGCATAAAATACGACCAACAGGCTTTAACAGCCTTAAGCACATGGTGTAAGAGCCACAGACTAGACGGCTCCGAGGGGACTGCCCTGGGCTTGGAAAGGTTGAAGCAGGCTGGTAAAATGAGAATCGAAGCGGCTCCCACAGGAGATGAGACAGCTATTAATGTGCTAAAGCCTTGGAGGCTCCTTTAAAAAGGAGAATAATGCAAGGATGACGGTGGGAACGCGGCGGGCGCCGCCCACTGAGGCCGGCAGCGAGGAGAGGGCGCCGGGAGAGGCAGCGGGAGGCGTGGCCGCAGCACCGGGCGCGCAAGAGAGCACCGCGGCCGAGCAGCCTTTCCGCCAGCTGCACATCCTGGTCCCTCTCGCCCTGGGAAATGCGTGTGGGGGCTGGGGCCAGGGGGGCTCCGTCCCTCTCAGCCCTGGGGTGACCGCCCCGAGTATCCCCCGCCATGACTTGGACAGAGATCCCCCCAGTCCCGATCGTTCCCCAACAGGAGAGGCCTGAAGACACCACAGGACCCCCCAGGATGCAGAGGGACGGAGACAGCCCCGGGCCATGCGTGCTCCTCACCCCCGCTGAGGCCGGGGGGGCTCCGGCCTCCTCTCCCACGGGGAAGGCGGGGGCTTGGGGATTTGTTTGCATCGCAAGCGACTCGCTGGGAGAGCAAAGCTCACTCAAGGCATTTGATGTGGTTTTTGCCAATTTTATTTTGTTTTACCGTGTTTTACCTGGCATTAGCTGATTTTACCTGGTATTACCTGATTTTACCGTGTTTTACCTGTATTAGATAATATTAGATGGTATTAGCCGGTATTACCGTGTTTTACCTGGTATTACCGTGTTTTACCTGGTATTACCTTTGGTGGGCTTCGGGTGGTGTCCGAACTCTTCCGATTTTGTCCCTCGTTGCCCCGGCGCTGCTGGGGCCCTGCCTTTGCCGAGCCGGGGTTGCTGTCCCTCGTTGCCCCGGCAGTTGCCCGTCCCTGCCTTTGCCGAGCTGGGGTGCGGTCCCTCGTTGCCGCGGTAGTTGCCCGTCCCTGCCTTTGCCGAGCCGGGGTTGCTGGCGCTCCCACTGCCATCTGGAGGGGCCGGCGCAGGTACCTGAGAAAAGTGGCAGAGAGAAAAGGCGCATTGGCGGCGAGAAGAGGCGCAGCGAACCATCCCATCTCCCTCCCAGCCACCCCCTCACACCCGCCCCGGCCCGGGGCTCCAGGGCCGCGGCGCTGAGGGCCGGGCCGCTCCCAGAGCTCCGGCCTCGGGGCTTCCGCTCCTCTCCGCCCGCTCCGCTGCTGCCGCCTCCACGCCGGGACTGCAACTGAAGCCCCGCCACCGCCGCCGCCTTATATAGGCAGCCTAAGCCCCGCCCCCCCGGGCGGCAGCCAATGGGAATCGAGCGCCAAGGTTCCTCATTGTGAGGAAACAATGAGGGGCGGGGCCAGAACGTAGCGGAGCGATCTGATTGGTCGAGAGGCAGCGGGTCAATGACATCACACCCCGGGCATTACCAAAGCTTAGCAAAAATGAAACCCTATAAAATAGAAAAATTACATTTAAAACGCCACTGGAGTGTGGCATTCAGCAGCGGCCGCTCTTTATTGGGGCCAGGTGCACCAGGGGATTTCTCCTCTGAAATATCCTGTGTGCCGAGGGCTCCAAAGCTCCTGTTCACACGCTGTGCTTTGCATCCTTTTGCATTGCTATCATTCGATTCAACGCTGCCCTGAACTCCCCGCTGGACGCTGCAAAGAGCGGTCTCAGAGCTGCTGAGCCACTACTAGCAGGCATCCTGTGACCATGCCTGGCAGTGCTGGCCGCAAATTTTCTGTGGAAACAGAGCGTCCTGCAGCTGTATCCAACGCGCCTGCACAGCCATCACAAAAACGCTCGCCCAAGACAGACACGCTATCAGAAGCGGCCGATCCATGCTTAAGCATCATGCCTGGAAATAGCGGCTGGCCAGGAAGTCCTAATGTCGCCGCTGCCCTTTGTGACAACTCTGCGGCGCAGGCGGCGGGGCCACGACGTCTCTGGGCGACGACACTGCCCCAGAGGCAGGGGGCTCGGGGACGGCCAGTGCCAGCACCGCACCGAGCCCGCTGATTGCTCCACAGGCCGCGGCCTCTGTGACACGCGGGGACAGCGCCTGGCTCGCAGCGCAGGGAGGCAGGGCCGGCATCAGGGCGGGCTGGGGGAGGGGTCGGCGTTGAAGCCCCACTTGGGCTGCCTTGGGCTGCCATTGCGGCTCAGGCCGGCCTTAGGGCTGGCCCTGCCCTTAGGGCTAACGGTGGCCTTGAGCTTGGAGCCTGCCTTGGGCTAGGGAGTGCACCTGGGGCACTGGCCTTAACTCCATGAATGGTTGGCCTTAGGGCAGCAGTTGGGGCTGAGTTTGGGAGTTAGAGCTAAAGGCGGCATTGGAGTGTGGGCTGGGGCTGGGCTCGAAGCTGGACTTAGGGCTTCAGTTGGGATTGGTGTTGGGCTTGATCTTAAGAGTTGCAGTTGGGGCTGGCTTTGGCCTTCGAGCTCACCGTTGTTATAAACGAGGCTGAGACTTTTTTTAAAAAAGAAAAGCCAACTCGTTTGTTTATTCATTAACAACTGAGAGCGAGAACCCAGGATAAGCCCAGGCTCCGCACGACAAGCCAGAGTAAAGCAGCACACAAAAAGGACAGTGTGACCCACTGGGTGCAACCTCGGACCCCAAGTTCCGCAGGAGCTCCCCGGATAAAGTCCCAGGTCCGTTCTTATGCCCTCTGTCCGTTCACAATTGGTGGATTTTGGATTCTTCTTCTGATTGGCTCGCTTCCAGGGGTTCTATTGGTCTTTATCAAGATGCATTTTTGTCCAATCATTTCCCGAGGGTGTTGAATGATTGGCTAAGCGGTCCAAGATGTTGACATCACCTGCATGAGGTCATTTTCTAGTCCATCACGTCATCACATCCCCAATTGCGTCTCCACCTAGTGCTCACACTCCGATATTACACCCAGACAGTCTCGCAATATCCTCCGTTAACATGCCCATTTATCCAACTATCGACTCCCCTCTTTTCTATCTCCTCCAAACAGTAAAAATCAACACCCTGAAACCAATTCATTTATTACACCGTTGCATTTGGTTTAGGGCTGAGCATTTAGCAAGGGGCTGGAATTAGGAGAGGCCTCGGCGTTAGGGCTGGGTTTTACATTACAGCTACCATTGGCGTGAAGGCTAAATGCGGCGTTTGCCTTCAGCCTGGCCTTGGTATTGGCTCTGGGGCTGCACGGGTCTGCCACTGGCATGGGATGAAATCCAGGACTGTGAGCGTGTCTAAACATGGAGTGAGACTGAGATCAGAATGGGCGTGCGCTTTGGGACCGAGCGCACGCCCAGCGGAAAAGAGAAGACGTCACTGCGGGATGTCCCTGGCATCGTCCCCGCCCTGCTCAGGCACCACCAAACCTGGCGGCAGCTGCCTTGGCCAAGATGCAGGTGCTCCCAGCTCTGGCTGCTCCCGCTTCCGGGTGCTCCCAGCCCCCCTCCAGCTCTGCTGGAGCCCCTTTAGGCACTGCAAGGGTGATTGGCCCCAAACTGGGCCCTACTTTTACTGTCAAATAAAATACATCAATTTTTTGGCATCGACATTTAATCTCGTTTGGTTTTAATCTCACATCTGGCAATATTTTGAACCTTCTAAGTTCTTTCTGGTTTATGCTCAGAGACTTCGCCTGCTTTGCTTTTCTGGGTCTGAACCGGATCGTAACACTTTATTGGCATAGTCGGCAGGATCCCCGTAAAATGAGAGTGTTGTTTCCAAAAAATGCATGAATTGCTAATTCTTATGATTGGATCATTTTAGGAAAATAAAACAACGTACCTTTCTACATTTCCTAACACCTCTCTACCTTTCTTACTCTGTCTTACTCTTTTGTTTGTTTGTTTGTTTGCTTGTGTGTTTGCACATGCACCTGAGCTAAAACGGTGCTCCCGAGGCCCAGGGTCTGGGAAATTGGCACTCCTGTAGGTAAAAGACCTGGGAGGTTTGGAAAGTAATTTTGAGACTTGTAACTTTGGTAAACACTAGGTGCTCTCGAGGTGTAAGGAGTAGGACCTCAGAAACCATTTTGTAAGGGGTGTCCCTCAAGAGAGACTACTCCAGTGTTTGTAACTTTCTTTGGTTTGGCAGAAGAGGAACCTTCCCAGAGTGCAGGGGTGAGACTTTTGTAAATTTACTTTACGCTGGGCATCCTCTAGGAATGATCACTCCGACATTTGTAAGTAACATGGGACATCATACACAAGCTTTGTTTACTTTGTTGGATGAATTTGGTGCCAGGCCATCTCCTCCAGGGACGGACTGGGCACAAAACTATTGGTATAATATCCAAGCACTTGTTGATCGAGTCTCTGTCCTGCGCACAGGAGCGAGACTCAAAAAAGGTAAAGCACAACCAGTGGTATGTTCTGTCTTAGCTGCTGCTGTGCTAGCTGCAGTAGAACACAGAGAGCACCAGCAGAAAGCTGATATGGAAGTTACTGCTTCATTACAGCATTTGGTTAAAGCATTGCCATTTCAGCTGGAGCTAACACCCACCTCCTCCAGGAAGAGATAAGGAATGAAAAGGCTAGTGTCTGTGTGCTCCGAGAGGAGCTGTTTGCAAGATCAGCAAATGAGGGAAAAAAGGAGTCAGAGCTGGAACTATCTAAAGAAGCGTACCCCCTCTCGGACTTAGAATCCTTGCGTAATCACTCAGAAAAGCCCTCAGCCTCGCTCCGTCCCTTCATTAAAACAGAATACACCCATGAGGCTTCAGACGACGACACACCTGACATAACCACAAAAGAAATCCCATCTACAGCTACTGAATTGGCCAAACTAAAGGAAGGATATAGCCAAAGTCCCAAAGAATCTGAAACTGAATGTGTTTGGAGACTCTCTCTCACACGGGCTGACCAAATTCTGTTCTCAGAAAAAGAGGCAGAAGGGTACTGGAGGGGCAGGAGTCTTCCTTACCACAGGAGATAACCGTGCTCCTTGGTCCCTCCCCAGAGAGCTGCTGATTGGGCTGGCAGACTCAGTCCTTCAGAAAGAGGAGATCCCCTGGCTATAGTAAGGAATGTCAATCAGACTGTAGAAAGTGTACAGAAAGCGGCTCGTTTACAAATGATGCATGATAGGAAATTAACACCACGAGGTGAATCTCCAGTGATCGTGCCTGTGGATCCTGAGAGAATGATACCTCTTACCAGAGGCCTCCCTGAAGCTGTGAAACCCATAGGCATGCAGCTAAAAGGACAAATAGAAAGTCTCCCAATTGCAGAAAGAGCTGTAGCCACCTTGGAGGCAGCAGCTATTTCCCTCAGTCTTAACCGGGCAAAAGGGAAGGTTTGGACCTGGGGGGGAAGGTGGCACAAGAATTAATTAATTACGGGAGAAAATATGGCCCAATTCCTTCAAATACAACTGATTCTAGATCAATTCGGCGCACAGAGTGCAAAACCCTGTCCCCAGCAAAACTCCAAAAGGTAAGGTTCTCCCCTGGGCTGGGTAGACAAACAAATACAGGGGAAGAACGCAAGGAGAAAAGAAATGCCCTGTGGATTGCGGGCTTACAAAAGGGAGTCCCAAGGACCCTAATGGATGGCCAGCCCACTAATAAATTAGAACTATTCATCCAAGAGTGGCCAGCAAAAGAGGAACCATTAAAAGCTGTCCCTGCTACAGCCCCTCCCCTGGAGGAACCACAAGAAAGGGAAGGTGACAGAAAACCCTTATCTTTGCAGAAGGTAAGCCAGGGGGCGAAGGGTGGATTCACATCAGGCGCCTTTCTAACAATTCCAGAGGAGACCCGTTAATAACCTGTCCTACTGGTCCTCACAAAGCCCCGGTAACTTTTTTAGTAGATACTGGTGCTCAGGTGTCTGCCCTTAAAATTGAAGATGCCTCCTCACGTGGAATCACTCCCTCACGTAAGAGTATACGTGTCACAGATGTTTTTGAGAATACCCAAGCCCAGATGACAGCAAAGGTAAGACGCTGGTTACCGGCAGAAGAGAAAGCAGTTGACACCCTAATGATTACAGGTGAATTTCCTACAAATTCACTGGGTCTGGACCTCCTAAAGGGAAGGCCTTGGACCAATGAAGAAGGAAAAATAGGGACTTTGGGGCAGGAAACCTCCCATTTGTGTTTGTTAAGTTCTGCTCCTGCTCTTCCCCCCTCCCTAGTAACCAATGTCAAACCTTACCCCTTGCCTTTAGGAGCCAGAGAAGGAATCACACCAATTATTGCACATTTGAAAGAAAAGGGAATAGTGATTGCAACACATTCCCCTTACAATGCTCCTGTGTGGCCAGTCCGCAAGCCTAATGGCAACTGGAGACTGACAGGAGACTATCGGCGGCTTAACTCAAATACAGGGCCTCTCACTGCTGCAGTCCCAAACATTGCTGAGCTGAGAGCTACTAGACAAGAACAAGCTCATCCAATTGTGGCCACTATTGATGTCAAGGACATGTTTTTTATGGTCCCCTCGCAGGAACAAGATCAGGAGCGTTTTGCTTTCACGGGGGAGGGCCAGCAATATACTTTCACTCGCCTCCCACAAGGATTCAAACACTCACCCACTCTAGCACATCATGCACTAGCACAAGAATTGTCACTCATTCCTCCTGCACCAGGAGTAAGAGTATACCAATACATTGATGGCATTTTGGTGGCAGGAGATGAGATGACACCTGTACAAACAACACAAACAAACATCATTAAACATCTAGAATCCCCGGGCTTACGTATTCCTCCTGAAAAAGTACAACTCCCTTCCCTAGAAGTAAAATTCTTGGGAATCTGGTGGAAAGGAGGAATGGTGTGTATTGCCCCAGACACCCTCAGCCACCGAGACCAAATTGAAACCCCAGAGACTAAAATTTTAAAGACCTGCGGCATGCTTTAGGCCTGCTAATTTTTTGGAGGAAACACATTCCTGACTTTTCAATAATTGCAAGGCCCCTGTATGATTTGCTAGGAAAAAAAGCAAAGTGGGATTGGACTCCCTTGCACGATGAGGCCCTACAACTCCTAATTTTTGAAGCTAACACATACCAATCCCTAGGTCCTATACATCCCACTGATCCAGTACACATGGAATGGCGATTTGCAAGCTCTGGACTGTCTATACATTTATGGCAGAAAGGACCCGATGGTCCGACCAGACCCATAGGGTTTTACTCACGCAGTTTAAAGATGTAGAAAAACTATATTCTACCTGGGAAAAAAGTTTATTCGTGGTCAGCACTGCTTTTCAGGAAGCAGAGAAAACTACCCACAAACAACCCCTGATTTTAAGGGAACCTTTTCAAGTCATCAAGTCAGTTTTGGCAGGAATCCCACCCCCTGACGGGGTGGCCCAACGTGCCTCTGTTTGCAAACGGTATGCTCAAATGGAACATTATTGCACCATTTTTCAAGTAACAGAAGGAGCTCGCAAAAATCTTCCTCTACAAGATGAGGTAACCCTAAATAGCACCACTGACTTTTCACCTTCTATGATCCAAGTTGCTCCCCCGTACTCAGAACGATTGCAGAATGTGTGGTTTACGGATGCATCAGCAAAGCGAGAAGGTAAGGTTTGGAAATGTGGTGCTGTAGCCTTACAAATAAATACAGGCAAGCAAATTGTAACAGAAGGGGAAGGTAGTGCACAAGTGGGAGAACTGGCAGCAGTCTGGAGTGTATTTAACCATGCATCTGAAACCTCAGACTCTGTATATGTTTACACTGATTCTTTTGCTGTGTTCAAAGGGTGTACTGAATGGCTCCCCTTCTGGGACAAAAAGGACTGGGAAGTAAACAGGGTGCCTGCTTGGCAAAAGGAAAAATGGCAAGAAATTCTTGCTGTAGCAAAAAAGGGGAATTTTTTAGTTGGCTGGGTAGCCTCTCATCAAGAAAAGGAAACCCCAACTAGCCACTGGAATCCCAAAGTAGATGAGAGGGCCAGATTAGCCCCACTAAGTAGAAAACCTCCAAGAGAAAACTGGGATCCATTATTAGAATGGTTGCACTTAAAGCGACAGCACACCGGGGCACAAGACCTATACAAGGAAGCAGCAAGCAGAGGATGGCCGGGGACTCGGGAAATGTGCCGTACCTGCAGATCTTCATGCGAGCAGTGCCGGACCCGATCAGAGCGTCACCCTTTAGAACAGCCCCCCTCACATATCAGAGACAGGAAAGGGACTGTGGGACACATGGCAAGTAGATGATATTGGACCTTTTGGAAAGTCTGAGGGCAAACAACACGTGGCGGTAGAAGCCAGGTCAGGACTAGTCCAAGCAGGAGCCTTCTCTCGGGCAACTAGTGCAAACACATTAGAAGCCCTTAAAATGTGGTTCAGTTTCTTTCCAAAACCTGTACCTATCCAATCCGACAACGGGGCACATTTCACAGCGACCATCGTCCAAAAATGGGCCAAAGAAGAAGGGATCCAGTGGATATTTCACACACCCCATTATCCACAAGCAAATGGCATCGTCGAGAGAACAAATGGCCTGCTTAAGCGATTTCTGAAACCTCAACATTCTAATTGGACTGAACGACTATGGGATGCTGTGAAAACAGTACATGAGCAATGGGGAGTAAATGGATGTCCCAGACTCACAGCTTTTTATCTGCAGCCTCCCTCCTTGATACCAGCAACATCTAAACCTACAGGTAATCAAAAACCCGCACGCTTCCCAGGACAGCCTGTATGGGTGGAACTGCCTACCGCAGGAGCTGTACCCATGGTACTCACTACTCCTTTGAACATGCATACCTGGAAAGCAAACGATGCTTATGGCAAAGAACACAAAATAAGCTCTCGCTGGCTTATTCCTACATTTTAATATTAGCCCTGAAAGGGGCTGGACAGACTTTTTCTTGTCTTTCACAGGTAACTGAACAACAGGAGAAAAAAATATTCAGGACTGTGCATGAAAAACCTCAGATACAAACTATGCTTCGGTTTACTGGTAATTGTGATTGTAACATGTTAGCTCTATTTTTATGCTTATTTACCTTGTGCATGTGCTCAGCAGAGCTAGCTAGCAGAGCTAGATCAAAGGAACCTTGCCTGGAAATTAGGAAAAGGGTTTGCAAAAATATGGAATCCTACTGATCAAGGTGTATGTGTAACATTACCTGATTCTGCCGAACCAGGATTGCCATCTTACATAGTACCCTTGAATTTATCTTTTGTCCTCAATATGACTAGTGTGGCAGCTCCATTGCCTCTACCTGAACAGTGGACAAGTCAGAAAAATGGAGCCCAAGTTGAGTGCAGAGGTACCCCTATAGTACATAACCTTTACCAAACATATGACCCACCTTCTGATGCACCTCATGAAGGACAGTTGCACCAGAAATATTGTAGAACTAGGCGTCCAAAGGTAAATAGAACCATCTTATCTCAAATTGAATCCCCTCACCCAGCCATCAAATTAGATAAAAGTCAATTCAGCCCTGAGACAATAACCTTTGAGGAATATAATGCTAAACAGCCCTGCCTTGTTTACCCATGGGATCCACGGTTTGACCCACTCTACACACCAGATGTAGATGAAGGCAAATATAGCACAGTTTTTAACCCTTCCTGCTGTGGTCAACTTCCGAACATAACGAATAGAACCCCAATCGACTGACAACATTTAATGTGGGCATGGTCTGTACAAACAGTTCTTAAAGGTAAATTTAGAGACTAAAAAAGACTACAAAAGAAGATAGTCCTCTATTCAATTGCTCAAAGGTGATAACATGCAAAGAAGGACCAGGAGATCCTCCAGAAACATGGTTTTCACTTAGAATTCGAACATTAGGAACTGATGTGTGTACTTGTTGGGGATACCTCTCAAAAGGCTGGAGAAATCAAGATGAGTCCTGTAACTCCTCCTACAAATACCTTCTCAACCCATGTGGAGTTCCTTTTACCCCCTACCCAGTCCGTGGGACTCCAATCAATACTAAGCCAAAAATCACCATCCTTGATTATGCAGATGCAACTAAGTGGAAAACTGCAAAATATATAGCCCCTCTTGGAATGGCTTGGGGATGCTCTGATGAGATATTTTATTCACATTTGTCATTAGAACAACATGCTGGACTTAGGTGTGGAATTGGAATTCCCTCCCTTTGCCCCAGACGTATTTTTACTTTCACCAAAGTGTCTAAAGAACGTCACTGTCGTAGTGTTCCCTCTTCAAAGGCAACACAAAGAGCAGAATGGGCAATTCAAGGAGTTGACATTCCAGATTACTATACCACTGGACAAAAAGTATCTCTATTTCTGGAAAATTTCTTTACTCCCTATGTTACCTTTAAAAGACACCAGTTCGTATTAGAAGATATTACCTGGCAATTAAGTATATGAAGCAATTGGACACAAGATGCATTTGGAGAATTATACACCCAAGTCCAGCAAAATACTAAAATGACCCTGCAAAATAGATTAGCTTTAGAGATGGTATTGTTAAAAGAACAAGGAGTTTGTGGGATGTTCAATAGAACAGAAACTGAGGGTTGTATTACAATTCATAATGCCTCTAGCTCCGCTGAGGAGGCATGAGCTAAGATGAGAGAAATAAGTAATCATACTAGAAATTTGTTTCATGCAATGCAACCGCGAGAAGTATTTGATAGTTCATGGGTCACTACCATCCTAAAGTATTTTGGGCTCACAGGGTGGGGAAAATGGTTAGCACAACTTGGAATAACAATTGCTACTGGAATTGCATTGCTAATCGTTGGTATTGGCTGGGTTAAATGCATGATACAACACTTACTCCTTTCCTTCTCCCCCTCTGTACGCTGTATTCAAATCACCACCACCGAAGAAGGCTGACCCTTGCCTCTCCCCCCCCCCCCCCCACCACCACCGCTGCCTGCTGCGAGACACTCTGAGGCCTCCTGGAGCCGACGCCGCCCGCCTGAGGAGAACCCCCCGAACCTGCAGCCCTGGAGCGGAACCACGAGTGAGTTGTGGAACCCCTCCCCTGCTGCTGCGTGCCGTGCTGAGAGCACCGCGAGTGGGCCAAGGCTCGGCTGCAGCGACCGGGCACCGCGCCTGCAACTCGGAGGACGGGCGGCCGCCTTGCAGCCAAACTGCTCCCAAGATCAGAGGAGGCAGATAAGACGCTTCCAACTGCTTCGCTCCCCCCACCCCATCTCGGCGGCACTAAAGGTAGCACAGTGAGCTGCTGCTCAGACGGACCTTCCCTTCTCTTTTTTTTTTTCTTTCTTTTTCCTTTTTTGTAATTGGGAGACATTGCCAGCATGGGCGCAGAGTTTCAGCACCAGAAGACCCCGTACTACAGGTATGGACTTGCTTTTTAACAAAAAAAGGCATAAAATACGACCAACAGGCTTTAACAGCCTTAAGCACATGGTGTAAGAGCCACAGACTAGACGGCTCCGAGGGGACTGCCCTGGGCTTGGAAAGGTTGAAGCAGGCTGGTAAAATTAGAATCGAAGCGGCTCCCACAGGAGATGAGACAGCTATTAATGTGCTAAAGCCTTGGAGGCTCCTTTAAAAAGGAGAATAATGCAAGGATGACGGTGGGAACGCGGCGGGCGCCGCCCACTGAGGCCGGCAGCGAGGAGAGGGCGCCGGGAGAGGCAGCGGGAGGCGTGGCCGCAGCACCGGGCGCGCAAGAGAGCACCGCGGCCGAGCAGCCTTTCCGCCAGCTGCACATCCTGGTCCCTCTCGCCCTGGGAAATGCGTGTGGGGGCTGGGGCCAGGGGGGCTCCGTCCCTCTCAGCCCTGGGGTGACCGCCCCGAGTATCCCCCGCCATGACTTGGACAGAGATCCCCCCAGTCCCGATCGTTCCCCGACAGGAGAGGCCTGAAGACACCACAGGACCCCCCAGGATGCAGAGGGACGGAGACAGCCCCGGGCCATGCGTGCTCCTCACCCCCGCTGAGGCCGGGGGGGCTCCGGCCTCCTCTCCCACGGGGAAGGCGGGGGCTTGGGGATTTGTTTGCATCGCAAGCGACTCGCTGGGAGAGCAAAGCTCACTCAAGGCATTTGATGTGGTTTTTGCCAATTTTATTTTGTTTTACCGTGTTTTACCTGGCATTAGCTGATTTTACCTGGTATTACCTGATTTTACCGTGTTTTACCTGTATTAGATAATATTAGATGGTATTAGCCGGTATTACCGTGTTTTACCTGGTATTACCGTGTTTTACCTGGTATTACCTTTGGTGGGCTTCGGGTGGTGTCCGAACTCTTCCGATTTTGTCCCTCGTTGCCCCGGCGCTGCTGGGGCCCTGCCTTTGCCGAGCCGGGGTTGCTGTCCCTCGTTGCCCCGGCAGTTGCCCGTCCCTGCCTTTGCCGAGCTGGGGTGCGGTCCCTCGCTGCCCCGGCAGTTGCCCGTCCCTGCCTTTGCCGAGCTGGGGTGCGGTCCCTCGTTGCCGCGGTAGTTGCCCGTCCCTGCCTTTGCCGAGCCGGGGTTGCTGGCGCTCCCACTGCCATCTGGAGGGGCCGACGCAGGTACCTGAGAAAAGTGGCAGAGAGAAAAGGCGCATTGGCGGCGAGAAGCGGCGCAGCGAACCATCCCATCTCCCTCCCAGCCACCCCCTCACACCCGCCCCGGCCCGGGGCTCCAGGGCCGCGGCGCTGAGGGCCGGGCCGCTCCCAGAGCTCCGGCCTCGGGGCTTCCGCTCCTCTCCGCCCGCTCCGCTGCTGCCGCCTCCACGCCGGGACTGCAACTGAAGCCCCGCCACCGCCGCCGCCTTATATAGGCAGCCTAAGCCCCGCCCCCCGGGCGGCAGCCAATGGGAATCGAGCGCCAAGGTTCCTCATTGTGAGGAAACAATGAGGGGCGGGGCCAGAACGTAGCGGAGCGATCTGATTGGTCGAGAGGCAGCGGGTCAATGACATCACACCCCGGGCATTACCAAAGCTTAGCAAAAATGAAACCCTATAAAATAGAAAAATTACATTTAAAACGCCACTGGAGTGTGGCATTCAGCAGCGGCCGCTCTTTATTGGGGCCAGGTGCACCAGGGGATTTCTCCTCTGAAATATCCTGTGTGCCGAGGGCTCCAAAGCTCCTGTTCACACGCTGTGCTTTGCATCCTTTTGCATTGCTATCATTCGATTCAACGCTGCCCTGAACTCCCCGCTGGACGCTGCAAAGAGCGGTCTCAGAGCTGCTGAGCCACTACTAGCAGGCATCCTGTGACCATGCCTGGCAGTGCTGGCCGCAAATTTTCTGTGGAAACAGAGCGTCCTGCAGCTGTATCCAACGCGCCTGCACAGCCATCACAAAAACGCTCGCCCAAGACAGACACGCTATCAGAAGCGGCCGATCCATGCTTAAGCATCATGCCTGGAAATAGCGGCTGGCCAGGAAGTCCTAATGTCGCCGCTGCCCTTTGTGACAACTCTGCGGCGCAGGCGGCGGGGCCACGACGTCTCCGGGCGACGACACTGCCCCAGAGGCAGGGGGCTCGGGGACGGCCAGTGCCAGCACCGCACCGAGCCCGCTGATTGCTCCACAGGCCGCGGCCTCTGTGACACGCGGGGACAGCGCCTGGCTCGCAGCGCAGGGAGGCAGGGCCGGCATCAGGGCGGGCTGGGGGAGGGGTCGGCGTTGAAGCCCCACTTGGGCTGCCTTGGGCTGCCATTGCGGCTCAGGCCGGCCTTAGGGCTGGCCCTGCCCTTAGGGCTAACGGTGGCCTTGAGCTTGGAGCCTGCCTTGGGCTAGGGAGTGCACCTGGGGCACTGGCCTTAACTCCATGAATGGTTGGCCTTAGGGCAGCAGTTGGGGCTGAGTTTGGGAGTTAGAGCTAAAGGCGGCATTGGAGTGTGGGCTGGGGCTGGGCTCGAAGCTGGACTTAGGGCTTCAGTTGGGATTGGTGTTGGGCTTGATCTGAAGAGTTGCAGTTGGGGCTGGCTTTGGCCTTCGAGCTCACCGTTGTTATAAACGAGGCTGAGACTTTTTTTAAAAAAGAAAAGCCAACTCGTTTGTTTATTCATTAACAACTGAGAGCGAAAACCCAGGATAAGCCCAGGCTCCGCACGACAAGCCAGAGTAAAGCAGCACACAAAAAGGACAGTGTGACCCACTGGGTGCAACCTCGGACCCCAAGTTCCGCAGGAGCTCCCCGGATAAAGTCCCAGGTCCGTTCTTATGCCCTCTGTCCGTTCACAATTGGTGGATTTTGGATTCTTCTTCTGATTGGCTTGCTTCCAGGGGTTCTATTGGTCTTTATCAAGATGCATTTTTGTCCAATCATTTCCCGAGGGTGTCGAATGATTGGCTAAGCGGTCCAAGATGTTGACATCACCTGCATGAGGTCATTTTCTAGTCCATCACGTCATCACATCCCCAATTGCGTCTCCACCTAGTGCTCACACTCCCATATTACACCCAGACAGTCTCGCAATATCCTCCGTTAACATGCCCATTTATCCAACTATCGACTCCCCTCTTTTCTATCTCCTCCAAACAGTAAAAATCAACACCCTGAAACCAATTCATTTATTACACCGTTGCATTTGGTTTAGGGCTGAGCATTTAGCAAGGGGCTGGAATTAGGAGAGGCCTCGGCGTTAGGGCTGGGTTTTACATTACAGCTACCATTGGCGTGAAGGCTAAATGCGGCGTTTGCCTTCAGCCTGGCCTTGGTATTGGCTCTGGGGCTGCACGGGTCTGCCACTGGCATGGGATGAAATCCAGGACTGTGAGCGTGTCTAAACATGGAGTGAGACTGAGATCAGAATGGGCGTGCGCTTTGGGACCGAGCGCACGCCCAGCGGAAAAGAGAAGACGTCACTGCGGGATGTCCCTGGCATCGTCCCCGCCCTGCTCAGGCACCACCAAACCTGGCGGCAGCTGCCTTGGCCAAGATGCAGGTGCTCCCAGCTCTGGCTGCTCCCGCTTCCGGGTGCTCCCAGCCCCCCTCCAGCTCTGCTGGAGCCCCTTTAGGCACTGCAAGGGTGATTGGCCCCAAACTGGGCCCTACTTTTACTGTCAAATAAAATACATCAATTTTTTGGCATCGACATTTAATCTCGTTTGGTTTTAATCTCACATCTGGCAATATTTTGAACCTTCTAAGTTCTTTCTGGTTTATGCTCAGAGACTTCGCCTGCTTTGCTTTTCTGGGTCTGAACCGGATCGTAACACTTTATTGGCATAGTCGGCAGGATCCCCGTAAAATGAGAGTGTTGTTTCCAAAAAATGCATGAATTGCTAATTCTTATGATTGGATCATTTTAGGAAAATAAAACAACGTACCTTTCTACATTTCCTAACACCTCTCTACCTTTCTTACTCTGTCTTACTCTTTTGTTTGTTTGTTTGTTTGCTTGTGTGTTTGCACATGCACCTGAGCTAAAACGGTGCTCCCGAGGCCCAGGGTCTGGGAAATTGGCACTCCTGTAGGTAAAAGACCTGGGAGGTTTGGAAAGTAATTTTGAGACTTGTAACTTTGGTAAACACTAGGTGCTCTCGAGGTGTAAGGAGTAGGACCTCAGAAACCATTTTGTAAGGGGTGTCCCTCAAGAGAGACTACTCCAGTGTTTGTAACTTTCTTTGGTTTGGCAGAAGAGGAACCTTCCCAGAGTGCAGGGGTGAGACTTTTGTAAATTTACTTTACGCTGGGCATCCTCTAGGAATGATCACTCCGACATTTGTAAGTAACATGGGACATCATACACAAGCTTTGTTTACTTTGTTGGATGAATTTGGTGCCAGGCCATCTCCTCCAGGGACGGACTGGGCACAAAACTATTGGTATAATATCCAAGCACTTGTTGATCGAGTCTCTGTCCTGCGCACAGGAGCGAGACTCAAAAAAGGTAAAGCACAACCAGTGGTATGTTCTGTCTTAGCTGCTGCTGTGCTAGCTGCAGTAGAACACAGAGAGCACCAGCAGAAAGCTGATATGGAAGTTACTGCTTCATTACAGCATTTGGTTAAAGCATTGCAATTTCAGCTGGAGCTAACACCCACCTCCTCCAGGAAGAGATAAGGAATGAAAAGGCTACTGTCTGTGTGCTCCGAGAGGAGCTGTTTGCAAGATCAGCAAATGAGGGAAAAAAGGAGTCAGAGCTGGAACTATCTAAAGAAGCGTACCCCCTCTCGGACTTAGAATCCTTGCGTAATCACTCAGAAAAGCCCTCAGCCTCGCTCCGTCCCTTCATTAAAACAGAATACACCCATGAGGCTTCAGACGACGACACACCTGACATAACCACAAAAGAAATCCCATCTACAGCTACTGAATTGGCCAAACTAAAGGAAGGATATAGCCAAAGTCCCAAAGAATCTGAAACTGAATGTGTTTGGAGACTCTCTCTCACACGGGCTGACCAAATTCTGTTCTCAGAAAAAGAGGCAGAAGGGTACTGGAGGGGCAGGAGTCTTCCTTACCACAGGAGATAACCGTGCTCCTTGGTCCCTCCCCAGAGAGCTGCTGATTGGGCTGGCAGACTCAGTCCTTCAGAAAGAGGAGATCCCCTGGCTATAGTAAGGAATGTCAATCAGACTGTAGAAAGTGTACAGAAAGCGGCTCGTTTACAAATGATGCATGATAGGAAATTAACACCACGAGGTGAATCTCCAGTGATCGTGCCTGTGGATCCTGAGAGAATGATACCTCTTACCAGAGGCCTCCCTGAAGCTGTGAAACCCATAGGCATGCAGCTAAAAGGACAAATAGAAAGTCTCCCAATTGCAGAAAGAGCTGTAGCCACCTTGGAGGCAGCAGCTATTTCCCTCAGTCTTAACCGGGCAAAAGGGAAGGTTTGGACCTGGGGGGGAAGGTGGCACAAGAATTAATTAATTACGGGAGAAAATATGGCCCAATTCCTTCAAATACAACTGATTCTAGATCAATTCGGCGCACAGAGTGCAAAACCCTGTCCCCAGCAAAACTCCAAAAGGTAAGGTTCTCCCCTGGGCTGGGTAGACAAACAAATACAGGGGAAGAACGCAAGGAGAAAAGAAATGCCCTGTGGATTGCGGGCTTACAAAAGGGAGTCCCAAGGACCCTAATGGATGGCCAGCCCACTAATAAATTAGAACTATTCATCCAAGAGTGGCCAGCAAAAGAGGAACCATTAAAAGCTGTCCCTGCTACAGCCCCTCCCCTGGAGGAACCACAAGAAAGGGAAGGTGACAGAAAACCCTTATCTTTGCAGAAGGTAAGCCAGGGGGCGAAGGGTGGATTCACATCAGGCGCCTTTCTAACAATTCCAGAGGAGACCCGTTAATAACCTGTCCTACTGGTCCCCACAAAGCCCCGGTAACTTTTTTAGTAGATACTGGTGCTCAGGTGTCTGCCCTTAAAATTGAAGATGCCTCCTCACGTGGAATCACTCCCTCACGTAAGAGTATACGTGTCACAGATGTTTTTGAGAATACCCAAGCCCAGATGACAGCAAAGGTAAGACGCTGGTTACCGGCAGAAGAGAAAGCAGTTGACACCCTAATGATTACAGGTGAATTTCCTACAAATTCACTGGGTCTGGACCTCCTAAAGGGAAGGCCTTGGACCAATGAAGAAGGAAAAATAGGGACTTTGGGGCAGGAAACCTCCCATTTGTGTTTGTTAAGTTCTGCTCCTGCTCTTCCCCCCTCCCTAGTAACCAATGTCAAACCTTACCCCTTGCCTTTAGGAGCCAGAGAAGGAATCACACCAATTATTGCACATTTGAAAGAAAAAGGAATAGTGATTGCAACACATTCCCCTTACAATGCTCCTGTGTGGCCAGTCCGCAAGCCTAATGGCAACTGGAGACTGACAGGAGACTATCGGCGGCTTAACTCAAATACAGGGCCTCTCACTGCTGCAGTCCCAAACATTGCTGAGCTGAGAGCTACTAGACAAGAACAAGCTCATCCAATTGTGGCCACTATTGATGTCAAGGACATGTTTTTTATGGTCCCCTCGCAGGAACAAGATCAGGAGCGTTTTGCTTTCACGGGGGAGGGCCAGCAATATACTTTCACTCGCCTCCCACAAGGATTCAAACACTCACCCACTCTAGCACATCATGCACTAGCACAAGAATTGTCACTCATTCCTCCTGCACCAGGAGTAAGAGTATACCAATACATTGATGGCATTTTGGTGGCAGGAGATGAGATTACACCTGTACAAACAACACAAACAAACATCATTAAACATCTAGAATCCCCGGGCTTACGTATTCCTCCTGAAAAAGTACAACTCCCTTCCCTAGAAGTAAAATTCTTGGGAATCTGGTGGAAAGGAGGAATGGTGTGTATTGCCCCAGACACCCTCAGCCACCGAGACCAAATTGAAACCCCAGAGACTAAAATTTTAAAGACCTGCGGCATGCTTTAGGCCTGCTAATTTTTTGGAGGAAACACATTCCTGACTTTTCAATAATTGCAAGGCCCCTGTATGATTTGCTAGGAAAAAAAGCAAAGTGGGATTGGACTCCCTTGCACGATGAGGCCCTACAACTCCTAATTTTTGAAGCTAACACATACCAATCCCTAGGTCCTATACATCCCACTGATCCAGTACACATGGAATGGCGATTTGCAAGCTCTGGACTGTCTATACATTTATGGCAGAAAGGACCCGATGGTCCGACCAGACCCATAGGGTTTTACTCACGCAGTTTAAAGATGTAGAAAAACTATATTCTACCTGGGAAAAAAGTTTATTCGTGGTCAGCACTGCTTTTCAGGAAGCAGAGAAAACTACCCACAAACAACCCCTGATTTTAAGGGAACCTTTTCAAGTCATCAAGTCAGTTTTGGCAGGAATCCCACCCCCTGACGGGGTGGCCCAACGTGCCTCTGTTTGCAAACGGTATGCTCAAATGGAACATTATTGCACCATTTTTCAAGTAACAGAAGGAGCTCGCAAAAATCTTCCTCTACAAGATGAGGTAACCCTAAATAGCACCACTGACTTTTCACCTTCTATGATCCAAGTTGCTCCCCCGTACTCAGAACGATTGCAGAATGTGTGGTTTACGGATGCATCAGCAAAGCGAGAAGGTAAGGTTTGGAAATGTGGTGCTGTAGCCTTACAAATAAATACAGGCAAGCAAATTGTAACAGAAGGGGAAGGTAGTGCACAAGTGGGAGAACTGGCAGCAGTCTGGAGTGTATTTAACCATGCATCTGAAACCTCAGACTCTGTATATGTTTACACTGATTCTTTTGCTGTGTTCAAAGGGTGTACTGAATGGCTCCCCTTCTGGGACAAAAAGGACTGGGAAGTAAACAGGGTGCCTGCTTGGCAAAAGGAAAAATGGCAAGAAATTCTTGCTGTAGCAAAAAAGGGGAATTTCTTAGTTGGCTGGGTAGCCTCTCATCAAGAAAAGGAAACCCCAACTAGCCACTGGAATCACAAAGTAGATGAGAGGGCCAGATTAGCCCCACTAAGTAGAAAACCTCCAAGAGAAAACTGGGATCCATTATTAGAATGGTTGCACTTAAAGCGACAGCACACCGGGGCACAAGACCTATACAAGGAAGCAGCAAGCAGAGGATGGCCGGGGACTCGGGAAATGTGCCGTACCTGCAGATCTTCATGCGAGCAGTGCCGGACCCGATCAGAGCGTCACCCTTTAGAACAGCCCCCCTCACATATCAGAGACAGGAAAGGGACTGTGGGACACATGGCAAGTAGATGATATTGGACCTTTTGGAAAGTCTGAGGGCAAACAACACGTGGCGGTAGAAGCCAGGTCAGGACTAGTCCAAGCAGGAGCCTTCTCTCGGGCAACTAGTGCAAACACATTAGAAGCCCTTAAAATGTGGTTCAGTTTCTTTCCAAAACCTGTACCTATCCAATCCGACAACGGGGCACATTTCACAGCGACCATCGTCCAAAAATGGGCCAAAGAAGAAGGGATCCAGTGGATATTTCACACACCCCATTATCCACAAGCAAATGGCATCGTCGAGAGAACAAATGGCCTGCTTAAGCGATTTCTGAAACCTCAACATTCTAATTGGACTGAACGACTATGGGATGCTGTGAAAACAGTACATGAGCAATGGGGAGTAAATGGATGTCCCAGACTCACAGCTTTTTATCTGCAGCCTCCCTCCTTGATACCAGCAACATCTAAACCTACAGGTAATCAAAAACCCGCACGCTTCCCAGGACAGCCTGTATGGGTGGAACTGCCTACCGCAGGAGCTGTACCCATGGTACTCACTACTCCTTTGAACATGCATACCTGGAAAGCAAACGATGCTTATGGCAAAGAACACAAAATAAGCTCTCGCTGGCTTATTCCTACATTTTAATATTAGCCCTGAAAGGGGCTGGACAGACTTTTTCTTGTCTTTCACAGGTAACTGAACAACAGGAGAAAAAAATATTCAGGACTGTGCATGAAAAACCTCAGATACAAACTATGCTTCGGTTTACTGGTAATTGTGATTGTAACATGTTAGCTCTATTTTTATGCTTATTTACCTTGTGCATGTGCTCAGCAGAGCTAGCTAGCAGAGCTAGATCAAAGGAACCTTGCCTGGAAATTAGGAAAAGGGTTTGCAAAAATATGGAATCCTACTGATCAAGGTGTATGTGTAACATTACCTGATTCTGCCGAACCAGGATTGCCATCTTACATAGTACCCTTGAATTTATCTTTTGTCCTCAATATGACTAGTGTGGCAGCTCCATTGCCTCTACCTGAACAGTGGACAAGTCAGAAAAATGGAGCCCAAGTTGAGTGCAGAGGTACCCCTATAGTACATAACCTTTACCAAACATATGACCCACCTTCTGATGCACCTCATGAAGGACAGTTGCACCAGAAATATTGTAGAACTAGGCGTCCAAAGGTAAATAGAACCATCTTATCTCAAATTGAATCCCCTCACCCAGCCATCAAATTAGATAAAAGTCAATTCAGCCCTGAGACAATAACCTTTGAGGAATATAATGCTAAACAGCCCTGCCTTGTTTACCCATGGGATCCACGGTTTGACCCACTCTACACACCAGATGTAGATGAAGGCAAATATAGCACAGTTTTTAACCCTTCCTGCTGTGGTCAACTTCCGAACATAACGAATAGAACCCCAATCGACTGACAACATTTAATGTGGGCATGGTCTGTACAAACAGTTCTTAAAGGTAAATTTAGAGACTAAAAAAGACTACAAAAGAAGATAGTCCTCTATTCAATTGCTCAAAGGTGATAACATGCAAAGAAGGACCAGGAGATCCTCCAGAAACATGGTTTTCACTTAGAATTCGAACATTAGGAACTGATGTGTGTACTTGTTGGGGATACCTCTCAAAAGGCTGGAGAAATCAAGATGAGTCCTGTAACTCCTCCTACAAATACCTTCTCAACCCATGTGGAGTTCCTTTTACCCCCTACCCAGTCCGTGGGACTCCAATCAATACTAAGCCAAAAATCACCATCCTTGATTATGCAGATGCAACTAAGTGGAAAACTGCAAAATATATAGCCCCTCTTGGAATGGCTTGGGGATGCTCTGATGAGATATTTTATTCACATTTGTCATTAGAACAACATGCTGGACTTAGGTGTGGAATTGGAATTCCCTCCCTTTGCCCCAGACGTATTTTTACTTTCACCAAAGTGTCTAAAGAACGTCACTGTCGTAGTGTTCCCTCTTCAAAGGCAACACAAAGAGCAGAATGGGCAATTCAAGGAGTTGACATTCCAGATTACTATACCACTGGACAAAAAGTATCTCTATTTCTGGAAAATTTCTTTACTCCCTATGTTACCTTTAAAAGACACCAGTTCGTATTAGAAGATATTACCTGGCAATTAAGTATATGAAGCAATTGGACACAAGATGCATTTGGAGAATTATACACCCAAGTCCAGCAAAATACTAAAATGACCCTGCAAAATAGATTAGCTTTAGAGATGGTATTGTTAAAAGAACAAGGAGTTTGTGGGATGTTCAATAGAACAGAAACTGAGGGTTGTATTACAATTCATAATGCCTCTAGCTCCGCTGAGGAGGCATGAGCTAAGATGAGAGAAATAAGTAATCATACTAGAAATTTGTTTCATGCAATGCAACCGCGAGAAGTATTTGATAGTTCATGGGTCACTACCATCCTAAAGTATTTTGGGCTCACAGGGTGGGGAAAATGGTTAGCACAACTTGGAATAACAATTGCTACTGGAATTGCATTGCTAATCGTTGGTATTGGCTGGGTTAAATGCATGATACAACACTTACTCCTTTCCTTCTCCCCCTCTGTACGCTGTATTCAAATCACCACCACCGAAGAAGGCTGACCCTTGCCTCTCCCCCCCCACCACCACCACCACCGCTGCCTGCTGCGAGACACTCTGAGGCCTCCTGGAGCCGACGCCGCCCGCCTGAGGAGAACCCCCCGAACCTGCAGCCCTGGAGCAGAACCACGAGTGAGTTGTGGAACCCCTCCCCTGCTGCTGCGTGCCGTGCTGAGAGCACCGCGAGTGGGCCAAGGCTCGGCTGCAGCGACCGGGCACCGCGCCTGCAACTCGGAGGACGGGCGGCCGCCTTGCAGCCAAACTGCTCCCAAGGTCAGAGGAGGCAGATAAGACACTTCCAACTGCTTCGCTCCCCCCACCCCATCTCGGCGGCACTAAAGGTAGCACAGTGAGCTGCTGCTCAGACGGACCTTCCCTTCTCTTTTTTTTTTTCTTTCTTTTTCCTTTTTTGTAATTGGGAGACATTGCCAGCATGGGCGCAGAGTTTCAGCACCAGAAGACCCCGTACTACAGGTATGGACTTGCTTTTTAACAAAAAAAGGCATAAAATACGACCAACAGGCTTTAACAGCCTTAAGCACATGGTGTAAGAGCCACAGACTAGACGGCTCCGAGGGGACTGCCCTGGGCTTGGAAAGGTTGAAGCAGGCTGGTAAAATTAGAATCGAAGCGGCTCCCACAGGAGATGAGACAGCTATTAATGTGCTAAAGCCTTGGAGGCTCCTTTAAAAAGGAGAATAATGCAAGGATGACGGTGGGAACGCGGCGGGCGCCGCCCACTGAGGCCGGCAGCGAGGAGAGGGCGCCGGGAGAGGCAGCGGGAGGCGTGGCCGCAGCACCGGGCGCGCAAGAGAGCACCGCGGCCGAGCAGCCTTTCCGCCAGCTGCACATCCTGGTCCCTCTCGCCCTGGGAAATGCGTGTGGGGGCTGGGGCCAGGGGGGCTCCGTCCCTCTCAGCCCTGGGGTGACCGCCCCGAGTATCCCCCGCCATGACTTGGACAGAGATCCCCCCAGTCCCGATCGTTCCCCGACAGGAGAGGCCTGAAGACACCACAGGACCCCCCAGGATGCAGAGGGACGGAGACAGCCCCGGGCCATGCGTGCTCCTCACCCCCGCTGAGGCCGGGGGGGCTCCGGCCTCCTCTCCCACGGGGAAGGCGGGGGCTTGGGGATTTGTTTGCATCGCAAGCGACTCGCTGGGAGAGCAAAGCTCACTCAAGGCATTTGATGTGGTTTTTGCCAATTTTATTTTGTTTTACCGTGTTTTACCTGGCATTAGCTGATTTTACCTGGTATTACCTGATTTTACCGTGTTTTACCTGTATTAGATAATATTAGATGGTATTAGCTGGTATTACCGTGTTTTACCTGGTATTACCTGATTTTACCTTTGGTGGACTTCGGATGGTGTCCGAACTCTTCCGATTTTGTCCCTCGTTGCCCCGGCGCTGCTGGGGCCCTGCCTTTGCCGAGCCGGGGTTGCTGTCCCTCGTTGCCCCGGTAGTTGCCCGTCCCTGCCTTTGCCGAGCCGGGGTTGCTGTCCCTCGTTGCCCTGGCAGTTGCCCGTCCCTGCCTTTGCCGAGCCGGGGTTGCTGTCCCTCGTTGCCGCGGTAGTTGCCCGTCCCTGCCTTTGCCGAGCCGGGGTTGCTGTCCCTCGTTGCCGCGGTAGTTGCCCGTCCCTGCCTTTGCCGAGCCGGGGTTGCTGTCCCTCGTTGCCCCGGTAGTTGCCCGTCCCTGCCTTTGCCGAGCTGGGGTGCGGTCCCTCGTTGCCCCGGCAGTTGCCCGTCCCTGCCTTTGCCGAGCTGGGGTGCGGTCCCTCGTTGCCGCGGTAGTTGCCCGTCCCTGCCTTTGCCGAGCCGGGGTTCCTGGCGCTCCCACTGCCATCTGGAGGGGCCGGCGCAGGTACCTGAGAAAAGTGGCAGAGAGAAAAGGCGCATTGGCGGCGAGAAGCGGCGCAGCGAACCATCCCATCTCCCTCCCAGCCACCCCCTCACACCCGCCCCGGCCCGGGGCTCCAGGGCCGCGGCGCTGAGGGCCGGGCCGCTCCCAGAGCTCCGGCCTCGGGGCTTCCGCTCCTCTCCGCCCGCTCCGCTCCGCTGCTGCCGCCTCCACGCCGGGACTGCAACTGAAGCCCCGCCACCGCCGCCGCCTTATATAGGCAGCCTAAGCCCTGCCCCCCCGGGCGGCAGCCAATGGGAATCGAGCGCCAAGGTTCCTCATTGTGAGGAAACAATGAGGGGCGGGGCCAGAACGTAGCGGAGCGATCTGATTGGTCGAGAGGCAGCGGGTCAATGACATCACACCCCGGGCATTACCAAAGCTTAGCAAAAATGAAACCCTATAAAATAGAAAAATTACATTTAAAACGCCACTGGAGTGTGGCATTCAGCAGCGGCCGCTCTTTATTGGGGCCAGGTGCACCAGGGGATTTCTCCTCTGAAATATCCTGTGTGCCGAGGGCTCCAAAGCTCCTGTTCACACGCTGTGCTTTGCATCCTTTTGCATTGCTATCATTCGATTCAACGCTGCCCTGAACTCCCCGCTGGACGCTGCAAAGAGCGGTCTCAGAGCTGCTGAGCCACTACTAGCAGGCATCCTGTGACCATGCCTGGCAGTGCTGGCCGCAAATTTTCTGTGGAAACAGAGCGTCCTGCAGCTGTATCCAACGCGCCTGCACAGCCATCACAAAAACGCTCGCCCAAGACAGACACGCTATCAGAAGCGGCCGATCCATGCTTAAGCATCATGCCTGGAAATAGCGGCTGGCCAGGAAGTCCTAATGTCGCCGCTGCCCTTTGTGACAACTCTGCGGCGCAGGCGGCGGGGCCACGACGTCTCCGGGCGACGACACTGCCCCAGAGGCAGGGGGCTCGGGGACGGCCAGTGCCAGCACCGCACCGAGCCCGCTGATTGCTCCACAGGCCGCGGCCTCTGTGACACGCGGGGACAGCGCCTGGCTCGCAGCGCAGGGAGGCAGGGCCGGCATCAGGGCGGGCTGGGGGAGGGGTCGGCGTTGAAGCCCCACTTGGGCTGCCTTGGGCTGCCATTGCGGCTCAGGCCGGCCTTAGGGCTGGCCCTGCCCTTAGGGCTAACGGTGGCCTTGAGCTTGGAGCCTGCCTTGGGCTAGGGAGTGCACCTGGGGCACTGGCCTTAACTCCATGAATGGTTGGCCTTAGGGCAGCAGTTGGGGCTGAGTTTGGGAGTTAGAGCTAAAGGCGGCATTGGAGTGTGGGCTGGGGCTGGGCTCGAAGCTGGACTTAGGGCTTCAGTTGGGATTGGTGTTGGGCTTGATCTTAAGAGTTGCAGTTGGGGCTGGCTTTGGCCTTCGAGCTCACCGTTGTTATAAACGAGGCTGAGACTTTTTTTAAAAAAGAAAAGCCAACTCGTTTGTTTATTCATTAACAACTGAGAGCGAGAACCCAGGATAAGCCCAGGCTCCGCACGACAAGCCAGAGTAAAGCAGCACACAAAAAGGACAGTGTGACCCTCCGGGTGCAACCTCGGACGCCAAGTTCCGCAGGAGCTCCCCGGATAAAGTCCCAGGTCCGTTCTTATGCCCTCTGTCCGTTCACAATTGGTGGATTTTGGATTCTTCTTCTGATTGGCTCGCTTCCAGGGGTTCTATTGGTCTTTATCAAGATGCATTTTTGTCCAATCATTTCCCGAGGGTGTCGAATGATTGGCTAAGCGGTCCAAGATGTTGACATCACCTGCATGAGGTCATTTTCTAGTCCATCACGTCATCACATCCCCAATTGCGTCTCCACCTAGTGCTCACACTCCGATATTACACCCAGACAGTCTCGCAATATCCTCCGTTAACATGCCCATTTATCCAACTATCAACTCCCCTCTTTTCTATCTCCTCCAAACAGTAAAAATCAACACCCTGAAACCAATTCATTTATTACACCGTTGCATTTGGTTTAGGGCTGAGCATTTAGCAAGGGGCTGGAATTAGGAGAGGCCTCGGCGTTAGGGCTGGGTTTTACATTACAGCTACCATTGGCGTGAAGGCTAAATGCGGCGTTTGCCTTCAGCCTGGCCTTGGTATTGGCTCTGGGGCTGCACGGGTCTGCCACTGGCATGGGATGAAATCCAGGACTGTGAGCGTGTCTAAACATGGAGTGAGACTGAGATCAGAATGGGCGTGCGCTTTGGGACCGAGCGCACGCCCAGCGGAAAAGAGAAGACGTCACTGCGGGATGTCCCTGGCATCGTCCCCGCCCTGCTCAGGCACCACCAAACCTGGCGGCAGCTGCCTTGGCCAAGATGCAGGTGCTCCCAGCTCTGGCTGCTCCCGCTTCCGGGTGCTCCCAGCCCCCCTCCAGCTCTGCTGGAGCCCCTTTAGGCACTGCAAGGGTGATTGGCCCCAAACTGGGCCCTACTTTTACTGTCAAATAAAATACATCAATTTTTTGGCATCGACATTTAATCTCGTTTGGTTTTAATCTCACATCTGGCAATATTTTGAACCTTCTAAGTTCTTTCTGGTTTATGCTCAGAGACTTCGCCTGCTTTGCTTTTCTGGGTCTGAACCGGATCGTAACACTTTATTGGCATAGTCGGCAGGATCCCCGTAAAATGAGAGTGTTGTTTCCAAAAAATGCATGAATTGCTAATTCTTATGATTGGATCATTTTAGGAAAATAAAACAACGTACCTTTCTACATTTCCTAACACCTCTCTACCTTTCTTACTCTGTCTTACTCTTTTGTTTGTTTGTTTGTTTGCTTGTGTGTTTGCACATGCACCTGAGCTAAAACGGTGCTCCCGAGGCCCAGGGTCTGGGAAATTGGCACTCCTGTAGGTAAAAGACCTGGGAGGTTTGGAAAGTAATTTTGAGACTTGTAACTTTGGTAAACACTAGGTGCTCTCGAGGTGTAAGGAGTAGGACCTCAGAAACCATTTTGTAAGGGGTGTCCCTCAAGAGAGACTACTCCAGTGTTTGTAACTTTCTTTGGTTTGGCAGAAGAGGAACCTTCCCAGAGTGCAGGGGTGAGACTTTTGTAAATTTACTTTACGCTGGGCATCCTCTAGGAATGATCACTCCGACATTTGTAAGTAACATGGGACATCATACACAAGCTTTGTTTACTTTGTTGGATGAATTTGGTGCCAGGCCATCTCCTCCAGGGACGGACTGGGCACAAAACTATTGGTATAATATCCAAGCACTTGTTGATCGAGTCTCTGTCCTGCGCACAGGAGCGAGACTCAAAAAAGGTAAAGCACAACCAGTGGTATGTTCTGTCTTAGCTGCTGCTGTGCTAGCTGCAGTAGAACACAGAGAGCACCAGCAGAAAGCTGATATGGAAGTTACTGCTTCATTACAGCATTTGGTTAAAGCATTGCAATTTCAGCTGGAGCTAACACCCACCTCCTCCAGGAAGAGATAAGGAATGAAAAGGCTAGTGTCTGTGTGCTCCGAGAGGAGCTGTTTGCAAGATCAGCAAATGAGGGAAAAAAGGAGTCAGAGCTGGAACTATCTAAAGAAGCGTACCCCCTCTCGGACTTAGAATCCTTGCGTAATCACTCAGAAAAGCCCTCAGCCTCGCTCCGTCCCTTCATTAAAACAGAATACACCCATGAGGCTTCAGACGACGACACACCTGACATAACCACAAAAGAAATCCCATCTACAGCTACTGAATTGGCCAAACTAAAGGAAGGATATAGCCAAAGTCCCAAAGAATCTGAAACTGAATGTGTTTGGAGACTCTCACACGGGCTGACCAAATTCTGTTCTCAGAAAAAGAGGCAGAAGGGTACTGGAGGGGCAGGAGTCTTCCTTACCACAGGAGATAACCGTGCTCCTTGGTCCCTCCCCAGAGAGCTGCTGATTGGGCTGGCAGACTCAGTCCTTCAGAAAGAGGAGATCCCCTGGCTATAGTAAGGAATGTCAATCAGACTGTAGAAAGTGTACAGAAAGCGGCTCGTTTACAAATGATGCATGATAGGAAATTAACACCACGAGGTGAATCTCCAGTGATCGTGCCTGTGGATCCTGAGAGAATGATACCTCTTATCAGAGGCCTCCCTGAAGCTGTGAAACCCATAGGCATGCAGCTAAAAGGACAAATAGAAAGTCTCCCAATTGCAGAAAGAGCTGTAGCCACCTTGGAGGCAGCAGCTATTTCCCTCAGTCTTAACCGGGCAAAAGGGAAGGTTTGGACCTGGGGGGGAAGGTGGCACAAGAATTAATTAATTACGGGAGAAAATATGGCCCAATTCCTTCAAATACAACTGATTCTAGATCAATTCGGCGCACAGAGTGCAAAACCCTGTCCCCAGCAAAACTCCAAAAGGTAAGGTTCTCCCCTGGGCTGGGTAGACAAACAAATACAGGGGAAGAACGCAAGGAGAAAAGAAATGCCCTGTGGATTGCGGCCTTACAAAAGGGAGTCCCAAGGACCCTAATGGATGGCCAGCCCACTAATAAATTAGAACTATTCATCCAAGAGTGGCCAGCAAAAGAGG
The DNA here is from genome assembly GCF_041296385.1 of Aphelocoma coerulescens. NCBI lineage: Eukaryota > Metazoa > Chordata > Aves > Passeriformes > Corvidae > Aphelocoma > Aphelocoma coerulescens. The sequence continues at coordinate 2,238,112 of NW_027184055.1, read as the reverse complement.
AACCATTAAAAGCTGTCCCTGCTACAGCCCCTCCCCTGGAGGAACCACAAGAAAGGGAAGGTGACAGAAAACCCTTATCTTTGCAGAAGGTAAGCCAGGGGGCGAAGGGTGGATTCACATCAGGCGCCTTTCTAACAATTCCAGAGGAGACCCGTTAATAACCTGTCCTACTGGTCCCCACAAAGCCCCGGTAACTTTTTTAGTAGATACTGGTGCTCAGGTGTCTGCCCTTAAAATTGAAGATGCCTCCTCACGTGGAATCACTCCCTCACGTAAGAGTATACGTGTCACAGATGTTTTTGAGAATACCCAAGCCCAGATGACAGCAAAGGTAAGACGCTGGTTACCGGCAGAAGAGAAAGCAGTTGACACCCTAATGATTACAGGTGAATTTCCTACAAATTCACTGGGTCTGGACCTCCTAAAGGGAAGGCCTTGGACCAATGAAGAAGGAAAAATAGGGACTTTGGGGCAGGAAACCTCCCATTTGTGTTTGTTAAGTTCTGCTCCTGCTCTTCCCCCCTCCCTAGTAACCAATGTCAAACCTTACCCCTTGCCTTTAGGAGCCAGAGAAGGAATCACACCAATTATTGCACATTTGAAAGAAAAAGGAATAGTGATTGCAACACATTCCCCTTACAATGCTCCTGTGTGGCCAGTCCGCAAGCCTAATGGCAACTGGAGACTGACAGGAGACTATCGGCGGCTTAACTCAAATACAGGGCCTCTCACTGCTGCAGTCCCAAACATTGCTGAGCTGAGAGCTACTAGACAAGAACAAGCTCATCCAATTGTGGCCACTATTGATGTCAAGGACATGTTTTTTATGGTCCCCTCGCAGGAACAAGATCAGGAGCGTTTTGCTTTCACGGGGGAGGGCCAGCAATATACTTTCACTCGCCTCCCACAAGGATTCAAACACTCACCCACTCTAGCACATCATGCACTAGCACAAGAATTGTCACTCATTCCTCCTGCACCAGGAGTAAGAGTATACCAATACATTGATGGCATTTTGGTGGCAGGAGATGAGATTACACCTGTACAAACAACACAAACAAACATCATTAAACATCTAGAATCCCCGGGCTTACGTATTCCTCCTGAAAAAGTACAACTCCCTTCCCTAGAAGTAAAATTCTTGGGAATCTGGTGGAAAGGAGGAATGGTGTGTATTGCCCCAGACACCCTCAGCCACCGAGACCAAATTGAAACCCCAGAGACTAAAAAAGACCTGCGGCATGCTTTAGGCCTGCTAATTTTTTGGAGGAAACACATTCCTGACTTTTCAATAATTGCAAGGCCCCTGTATGATTTGCTAGGAAAAAAAGCAAAGTGGGATTGGACTCCCTTGCACGATGAGGCCCTACAACTCCTAATTTTTGAAGCTAACACATACCAATCCCTAGGTCCTATACATCCCACTGATCCAGTACACATGGAATGGCGATTTGCAAGCTCTGGACTGTCTATACATTTATGGCAGAAAGGACCCGATGGTCCGACCAGACCCATAGGGTTTTACTCACGCAGTTTAAAGATGTAGAAAAACTATATTCTACCTGGGAAAAAAGTTTATTCGTGGTCAGCACTGCTTTTCAGGAAGCAGAGAAAACTACCCACAAACAACCCCTGATTTTAAGGGAACCTTTTCAAGTCATCAAGTCAGTTTTGGCAGGAATCCCACCCCCTGACGGGGTGGCCCAACGTGCCTCTGTTTGCAAACGGTATGCTCAAATGGAACATTATTGCACCATTTTTCAAGTAACAGAAGGAGCTCGCAAAAATCTTCCTCTACAAGATGAGGTAACCCTAAATAGCACCACTGACTTTTCACCTTCTATGATCCAAGTTGCTCCCCCGTACTCAGAACGATTGCAGAATGTGTGGTTTACGGATGCATCAGCAAAGCGAGAAGGTAAGGTTTGGAAATGTGGTGCTGTAGCCTTACAAATAAATACAGGCAAGCAAATTGTAACAGAAGGGGAAGGTAGTGCACAAGTGGGAGAACTGGCAGCAGTCTGGAGTGTATTTAACCATGCATCTGAAACCTCAGACTCTGTATATGTTTACACTGATTCTTTTGCTGTGTTCAAAGGGTGTACTGAATGGCTCCCCTTCTGGGACAAAAAGGACTGGGAAGTAAACAGGGTGCCTGCTTGGCAAAAGGAAAAATGGCAAGAAATTCTTGCTGTAGCAAAAAAGGGGAATTTCTTAGTTGGCTGGGTAGCCTCTCATCAAGAAAAGGAAACCCCAACTAGCCACTGGAATCACAAAGTAGATGAGAGGGCCAGATTAGCCCCACTAAGTAGAAAACCTCCAAGAGAAAACTGGGATCCATTATTAGAATGGTTGCACTTAAAGCGACAGCACACCGGGGCACAAGACCTATACAAGGAAGCAGCAAGCAGAGGATGGCCGGGGACTCGGGAAATGTGCCGTACCTGCAGATCTTCATGCGAGCAGTGCCAGACCCAATCAGAGCGTCACCCTTTAGAACAGCCCCCCTCACATATCAGAGACAGGAAAGGGACTGTGGGACACATGGCAAGTAGATGATATTGGACCTTTTGGAAAGTCTGAGGGCAAACAACACGTGGCGGTAGAAGCCAGGTCAGGACTAGTCCAAGCAGGAGCCTTCTCTCGGGCAACTAGTGCAAACACATTAGAAGCCCTTAAAATGTGGTTCAGTTTCTTTCCAAAACCTGTACCTATCCAATCCGACAACGGGGCACATTTCACAGCGACCATCGTCCAAAAATGGGCCAAAGAAGAAGGGATCCAGTGGATATTTCACACACCCCATTATCCACAAGCAAATGGCATCGTCGAGAGAACAAATGGCCTGCTTAAGCGATTTCTGAAACCTCAACATTCTAATTGGACTGAACGACTATGGGATGCTGTGAAAACAGTACATGAGCAATGGGGAGTAAATGGATGTCCCAGACTCACAGCTTTTTATCTGCAGCCTCCCTCCTTGATACCAGCAACATCTAAACCTACAGGTAATCAAAAACCCGCACGCTTCCCAGGACAGCCTGTATGGGTGGAACTGCCTACCGCAGGAGCTGTACCCATGGTACTCACTACTCCTTTGAACATGCATACCTGGAAAGCAAACGATGCTTATGGCAAAGAACACAAAATAAGCTCTCGCTGGCTTATTCCTACATTTTAATATTAGCCCTGAAAGGGGCTGGACAGACTTTTTCTTGTCTTTCACAGGTAACTGAACAACAGGAGAAAAAAATATTCAGGACTGTGCATGAAAAACCTCAGATACAAACTATGCTTCGGTTTACTGGTAATTGTGATTGTAACATGTTAGCTCTATTTTTATGCTTATTTACCTTGTGCATGTGCTCAGCAGAGCTAGCTAGCAGAGCTAGATCAAAGGAACCTTGCCTGGAAATTAGGAAAAGGGTTTGCAAAAATATGGAATCCTACTGATCAAGGTGTATGTGTAACATTACCTGATTCTGCCGAACCAGGATTGCCATCTTACATAGTACCCTTGAATTTATCTTTTGTCCTCAATATGACTAGTGTGGCAGCTCCATTGCCTCTACCTGAACAGTGGACAAGTCAGAAAAATGGAGCCCAAGTTGAGTGCAGAGGTACCCCTATAGTACATAAGCTTTACCAAACATATGACCCACCTTCTGATGCACCTCATGAAGGACAGTTGCACCAGAAATATTGTAGAACTAGGCGTCCAAAGGTAAATAGAACCATCTTATCTCAAATTGAATCCCCTCACCCAGCCATCAAATTAGATAAAAGTCAATTCAGCCCTGAGACAATAACCTTTGAGGAATATAATGCTAAACAGCCCTGCCTTGTTTACCCATGGGATCCACGGTTTGACCCACTCTACACACCAGATGTAGATGAAGGCAAATATAGCACAGTTTTTAACCCTTCCTGCTGTGGTCAACTTCCGAACATAACGAATAGAACCCCAATCGACTGACAACATTTAATGTGGGCATGGTCTGTACAAACAGTTCTTAAAGGTAAATTTAGAGACTAAAAAAGACTACAAAAGAAGATAGTCCTCTATTCAATTGCTCAAAGGTGATAACATGCAAAGAAGGACCAGGAGATCCTCCAGAAACATGGTTTTCACTTAGAATTCGAACATTAGGAACTGATGTGTGTACTTGTTGGGGATACCTCTCAAAAGGCTGGAGAAATCAAGATGAGTCCTGTAACTCCTCCTACAAATACCTTCTCAACCCATGTGGAGTTCCTTTTACCCCCTACCCAGTCCGTGGGACTCCAATCAATACTAAGCCAAAAATCACCATCCTTGATTATGCAGATGCAACTAAGTGGAAAACTGCAAAATATATAGCCCCTCTTGGAATGGCTTGGGGATGCTCTGATGAGATATTTTATTCACATTTGTCATTAGAACAACATGCTGGACTTAGGTGTGGAATTGGAATTCCCTCCCTTTGCCCCAGACGTATTTTTACTTTCACCAAAGTGTCTAAAGAACGTCACTGTCGTAGTGTTCCCTCTTCAAAGGCAACACAAAGAGCAGAATGGGCAATTCAAGGAGTTGACATTCCAGATTACTATACCACTGGACAAAAAGTATCTCTATTTCTGGAAAATTTCTTTACTCCCTATGTTACCTTTAAAAGACACCAGTTCGTATTAGAAGATATTACCTGGCAATTAAGTATATGAAGCAATTGGACACAAGATGCATTTGGAGAATTATACACCCAAGTCCAGCAAAATACTAAAATGACCCTGCAAAATAGATTAGCTTTAGAGATGGTATTGTTAAAAGAACAAGGAGTTTGTGGGATGTTCAATAGAACAGAAACTGAGGGTTGTATTACAATTCATAATGCCTCTAGCTCCGCTGAGGAGGCATGAGCTAAGATGAGAGAAATAAGTAATCATACTAGAAATTTGTTTCATGCAATGCAACCGCGAGAAGTATTTGATAGTTCATGGGTCACTACCATCCTAAAGTATTTTGGGCTCACAGGGTGGGGAAAATGGTTAGCACAACTTGGAATAACAATTGCTACTGGAATTGCATTGCTAATCGTTGGTATTGGCTGGGTTAAATGCATGATACAACACTTACTCCTTTCCTTCTCCCCCTCTGTACGCTGTATTCAAATCACCACCACCGAAGAAGGCTGACCCTTGCCTCTCCCCCCCCACCACCACCACCACCGCTGCCTGCTGCGAGACACTCTGAGGCCTCCTGGAGCCGACGCCGCCCGCCTGAGGAGAACCCCCCGAACCTGCAGCCCTGGAGCGGAACCACGAGTGAGTTGTGGAACCCCTCCCCTGCTGCTGCGTGCCGTGCTGAGAGCACCGCGAGTGGGCCAAGGCTCGGCTGCAGCGACCGGGCACCGCGCCTGCAACTCGGAGGACGGGCGGCCGCCTTGCAGCCAAACTGCTCCCAAGATCAGAGGAGGCAGATAAGACGCTTCCAACTGCTTCGCTCCCCCCACCCCATCTCGGCGGCACTAAAAGTAGCACAGTGAGCTGCTGCTCAGACGGACCTTCCCTTCTCTTTTTTTTTTTCTTTCTTTTTCCTTTTTTGTAATTGGGAGACATTGCCAGCATGGGCGCAGAGTTTCAGCACCAGAAGACCCCGTACTACAGGTATGGACTTGCTTTTTAACAAAAAAAGGCATAAAATACGACCAACAGGCTTTAACAGCCTTAAGCACATGGTGTAAGAGCCACAGACTAGACGGCTCCGAGGGGACTGCCCTGGGCTTGGAAAGGTTGAAGCAGGCTGGTAAAATTAGAATCGAAGCGGCTCCCACAGGAGATGAGACAGCTATTAATGTGCTAAAGCCTTGGAGGCTCCTTTAAAAAGGAGAATAATGCAAGGATGACGGTGGGAACGCGGCGGGCGCCGCCCACTGAGGCCGGCAGCGAGGAGAGGGCGCCGGGAGAGGCAGCGGGAGGCGTGGCCGCAGCACCGGGCGCGCAAGAGAGCACCGCGGCCGAGCAGCCTTTCCGCCAGCTGCACATCCTGGTCCCTCTCGCCCTGGGAAATGCGTGTGGGGGCTGGGGCCAGGGGGGCTCCGTCCCTCTCAGCCCTGGGGTGACCGCCCCGAGTATCCCCCGCCATGACTTGGACAGAGATCCCCCCAGTCCCGATCGTTCCCCGACAGGAGAGGCCTGAAGACACCACAGGACCCCCCAGGATGCAGAGGGACGGAGACAGCCCCGGGCCATGCGTGCTCCTCACCCCAGCTGAGGCCTGGGGGGCTCCGGCCTCCTCTCCCACGGGGAAGGCGGAGGCTTGGGGATTTGTTTGCATCGCAAGCGACTCGCTGGGAGAGCAAAGCTCACTCAAGGCATTTGATGTGGTTTTTGCCAATTTTATTTTGTTTTACCGTGTTTTACCGGGCATTAGCTGATTTTACCTGGTATTACCTGATTTTACCGTGTTTTACCTGTATTAGATAATATTAGATGGTATTAGCCGGTATTACCGTGTTTTACCTGGTATTACCGTGTTTTACCTGGTATTACCTTTGGTGGGCTTCGGGTGGTGTCCGAACTCTTCCGATTTTGTCCCTCGTTGCCCCGGCGCTGCTGGGGCCCTGCCTTTGCCGAGCCGGGGTTGCTGTCCCTCGTTGCCCCGGCAGTTGCCCGTCCCTGCCTTTGCCGAGCCGGGGTTGCTGTCCCTCGTTGCCCCGGCAGTTGCCCGTCCCTGCCTTTGCCGAGCTGGGGTGCGGTCCCTCGTTGCCCCGGCAGTTGCCCGTCCCTGCCTTTGCCGAGCTGGGGTGCGGTCCCTCGTTGCCGCGGTAGTTGCCCGTCCCTGCCTTTGCCGAGCTGGGGTGCGGTCCCTCGTTGCCCCGGCAGTTGCCCGTCCCTGCCTTTGCCGAGCTGGGGTGCGGTCCCTCGTTGCCCCGGCAGTTGCCCGTCCCTGCCTTTGCCGAGCTGGGGTGCGGTCCCTCGTTGCCGCGGTAGTTGCCCGTCCCTGCCTTTGCCGAGCCGGGGTTGCTGGCGCTCCCACTGCCATCTGGAGGGGCCGGCGCAGGTACCTGAGAAAAGTGGCAGAGAGAAAAGGCGCATTGGCGGCGAGAAGCGGCGCAGCGAACCATCCCATCTCCCTCCCAGCCACCCCCTCACACCCGCCCCGGCCCGGGGCTCCAGGGCCGCGGCGCTGAGGGCCGGGCCGCTCCCAGAGCTCCGGCCTCGGGGCTTCCGCTCCTCTCCGCCCGCTCCGCTCCGCTGCTGCCGCCTCCACGCCGGGACTGCAACTGAAGCCCCGCCACCGCCGCCGCCTTATATAGGCAGCCTAAGCCCCGCCCCCCCGGGCAGCAGCCAATGGGAATCGAGCGCCAAGGTTCCTCATTGTGAGGAAACAATGAGGGGCGGGGCCAGAACGTAGCGGAGCGATCTGATTGGTCGAGAGGCAGCGGGTCAATGACATCACACCCCGGGCATTACCAAAGCTTAGCAAAAATGAAACCCTATAAAATAGAAAAATTACATTTAAAACGCCACTGGAGTGTGGCATTCAGCAGCGGCCGCTCTTTATTGGGGCCAGGTGCACCAGGGGATTTCTCCTCTGAAATATCCTGTGTGCCGAGGGCTCCAAAGCTCCTGTTCACACGCTGTGCTTTGCATCCTTTTGCATTGCTATCATTCGATTCAACGCTGCCCTGAACTCCCCGCTGGACGCTGCAAAGAGCGGTCTCAGAGCTGCTGAGCCACTACTAGCAGGCATCCTGTGACCATGCCTGGCAGTGCTGGCCGCAAATTTTCTGTGGAAACAGAGCGTCCTGCAGCTGTATCCAACGCGCCTGCACAGCCATCACAAAAACGCTCGCCCAAGACAGACACGCTATCAGAAGCGGCCGATCCATGCTTAAGCATCATGCCTGGAAATAGCGGCTGGCCAGGAAGTCCTAATGTCGCCGCTGCCCTTTGTGACAACTCTGCGGCGCAGGCGGCGGGGCCACGACGTCTCCGGGCGACGACACTGCCCCAGAGGCAGGGGGCTCGGGGACGGCCAGTGCCAGCACCGCACCGAGCCCGCTGATTGCTCCACAGGCCGCGGCCTCTGTGACACGCGGGGACAGCGCCTGGCTCGCAGCGCAGGGAGGCAGGGCCGGCATCAGGGCGGGCTGGGGGAGGGGTCGGCGTTGAAGCCCCACTTGGGCTGCCTTGGGCTGCCATTGCGGCTCAGGCCGGCCTTAGGGCTGGCCCTGCCCTTAGGGCTAACGGTGGCCTTGAGCTTGGAGCCTGCCTTGGGCTAGGGAGTGCACCTGGGGCACTGGCCTTAACTCCATGAATGGTTGGCCTTAGGGCAGCAGTTGGGGCTGAGTTTGGGAGTTAGAGCTAAAGGCGGCATTGGAGTGTGGGCTGGGGCTGGGCTCGAAGCTGGACTTAGGGCTTCAGTTGGGATTGGTGTTGGGCTTGATCTTAAGAGTTGCAGTTGGGGCTGGCTTTGGCCTTCGAGCTCACCGTTGTTATAAACGAGGCTGAGACTTTTTTTAAAAAAGAAAAGCCAACTCGTTTGTTTATTCATTAACAACTGAGAGCGAGAACCCAGGATAAGCCCAGGCTCCGCACGACAAGCCAGAGTAAAGCAGCACACAAAAAGGACAGTGTGACCCTCCGGGTGCAACCTCGGACGCCAAGTTCCGCAGGAGCTCCCCGGATAAAGTCCCAGGTCCGTTCTTATGCCCTCTGTCCGTTCACAATTGGTGGATTTTGGATTCTTCTTCTGATTGGCTCGCTTCCAGGGGTTCTATTGGTCTTTATCAAGATGCATTTTTGTCCAATCATTTCCCGAGGGTGTCGAATGATTGGCTAAGCGGTCCAAGATGTTGACATCACCTGCATGAGGTCATTTTCTAGTCCATCACGTCATCACATCCCCAATTGCGTCTCCACCTAGTGCTCACACTCCGATATTACACCCAGACAGTCTCGCAATATCCTCCGTTAACATGCCCATTTATCCAACTATCGACTCCCCTCTTTTCTATCTCCTCCAAACAGTAAAAATCAACACCCTGAAACCAATTCATTTATTACACCGTTGCATTTGGTTTAGGGCTGAGCATTTAGCAAGGGGCTGGAATTAGGAGAGGCCTCGGCGTTAGGGCTGGGTTTTACATTACAGCTACCATTGGCGTGAAGGCTAAATGCGGCGTTTGCCTTCAGCCTGGCCTTGGTATTGGCTCTGGGGCTGCACGGGTCTGCCACTGGCATGGGATGAAATCCAGGACTGTGAGCGTGTCTAAACATGGAGTGAGACTGAGATCAGAATGGGCGTGCGCTTTGGGACCGAGCGCACGCCCAGCGGAAAAGAGAAGACGTCACTGCGGGATGTCCCTGGCATCGTCCCCGCCCTGCTCAGGCACCACCAAACCTGGCGGCAGCTGCCTTGGCCAAGATGCAGGTGCTCCCAGCTCTGGCTGCTCCCGCTTCCGGGTGCTCCCAGCCCCCCTCCAGCTCTGCTGGAGCCCCTTTAGGCACTGCAAGGGTGATTGGCCCCAAACTGGGCCCTACTTTTACTGTCAAATAAAATACATCAATTTTTTGGCATCGACATTTAATCTCGTTTGGTTTTAATCTCACATCTGGCAATATTTTGAACCTTCTAAGTTCTTTCTGGTTTATGCTCAGAGACTTCGCCTGCTTTGCTTTTCTGGGTCTGAACCGGATCGTAACACTTTATTGGCATAGTCGGCAGGATCCCCGTAAAATGAGAGTGTTGTTTCCAAAAAATGCATGAATTGCTAATTCTTATGATTGGATCATTTTAGGAAAATAAAACAACGTACCTTTCTACATTTCCTAACACCTCTCTACCTTTCTTACTCTGTCTTACTCTTTTGTTTGTTTGTTTGTTTGCTTGTGTGTTTGCACATGCACCTGAGCTAAAACGGTGCTCCCGAGGCCCAGGGTCTGGGAAATTGGCACTCCTGTAGGTAAAAGACCTGGGAGGTTTGGAAAGTAATTTTGAGACTTGTAACTTTGGTAAACACTAGGTGCTCTCGAGGTGTAAGGAGTAGGACCTCAGAAACCATTTTGTAAGGGGTGTCCCTCAAGAGAGACTACTCCAGTGTTTGTAACTTTCTTTGGTTTGGCAGAAGAGGAACCTTCCCAGAGTGCAGGGGTGAGACTTTTGTAAATTTACTTTACGCTGGGCATCCTCTAGGAATGATCACTCCGACATTTGTAAGTAACATGGGACATCATACACAAGCTTTGTTTACTTTGTTGGATGAATTTGGTGCCAGGCCATCTCCTCCAGGGACGGACTGGGCACAAAACTATTGGTATAATATCCAAGCACTTGTTGATCGAGTCTCTGTCCTGCGCACAGGAGCGAGACTCAAAAAAGGTAAAGCACAACCAGTGGTATGTTCTGTCTTAGCTGCTGCTGTGCTAGCTGCAGTAGAACACAGAGAGCACCAGCAGAAAGCTGATATGGAAGTTACTGCTTCATTACAGCATTTGGTTAAAGCATTGCAATTTCAGCTGGAGCTAACACCCACCTCCTCCAGGAAGAGATAAGGAATGAAAAGGCTAGTGTCTGTGTGCTCCGAGAGGAGCTGTTTGCAAGATCAGCAAATGAGGGAAAAAAGGAGTCAGAGCTGGAACTATCTAAAGAAGCGTACCCCCTCTCGGACTTAGAATCCTTGCGTAATCACTCAGAAAAGCCCTCAGCCTCGCTCCGTCCCTTCATTAAAACAGAATACACCCATGAGGCTTCAGACGACGACACACCTGACATAACCACAAAAGAAATCCCATCTACAGCTACTGAATTGGCCAAACTAAAGGAAGGATATAGCCAAAGTCCCAAAGAATCTGAAACTGAATGTGTTTGGAGACTCTCTCTCACACGGGCTGACCAAATTCTGTTCTCAGAAAAAGAGGCAGAAGGGTACTGGAGGGGCAGGAGTCTTCCTTACCACAGGAGATAACCGTGCTCCTTGGTCCCTCCCCAGAGAGCTGCTGATTGGGCTGGCAGACTCAGTCCTTCAGAAAGAGGAGATCCCCTGGCTATAGTAAGGAATGTCAATCAGACTGTAGAAAGTGTACAGAAAGCGGCTCGTTTACAAATGATGCATGATAGGAAATTAACACCACGAGGTGAATCTCCAGTGATCGTGCCTGTGGATCCTGAGAGAATGATACCTCTTACCAGAGGCCTCCCTGAAGCTGTGAAACCCATAGGCATGCAGCTAAAAGGACAAATAGAAAGTCTCCCAATTGCAGAAAGAGCTGTAGCCACCTTGGAGGCAGCAGCTATTTCCCTCAGTCTTAACCGGGCAAAAGGGAAGGTTTGGACCTGGGGGGGAAGGTGGCACAAGAATTAATTAATTACGGGAGAAAATATGGCCCAATTCCTTCAAATACAACTGATTCTAGATCAATTCGGCGCACAGAGTGCAAAACCCTGTCCCCAGCAAAACTCCAAAAGGTAAGGTTCTCCCCTGGGCTGGGTAGACAAACAAATACAGGGGAAGAACGCAAGGAGAAAAGAAATGCCCTGTGGATTGCGGGCTTACAAAAGGGAGTCCCAAGGACCCTAATGGATGGCCAGCCCACTAATAAATTAGAACTATTCATCCAAGAGTGGCCAGCAAAAGAGGAACCATTAAAAGCTGTCCCTGCTACAGCCCCTCCCCTGGAGGAACCACAAGAAAGGGAAGGTGACAGAAAACCCTTATCTTTGCAGAAGGTAAGCCAGGGGGCGAAGGGTGGATTCACATCAGGCGCCTTTCTAACAATTCCAGAGGAGACCCGTTAATAACCTGTCCTACTGGTCCCCACAAAGCCCCGGTAACTTTTTTAGTAGATACTGGTGCTCAGGTGTCTGCCCTTAAAATTGAAGATGCCTCCTCACGTGGAATCACTCCCTCACGTAAGAGTATACGTGTCACAGATGTTTTTGAGAATACCCAAGCCCAGATGACAGCAAAGGTAAGACGCTGGTTACCGGCAGAAGAGAAAGCAGTTGACACCCTAATGATTACAGGTGAATTTCCTACAAATTCACTGGGTCTGGACCTCCTAAAGGGAAGGCCTTGGACCAATGAAGAAGGAAAAATAGGGACTTTGGGGCAGGAAACCTCCCATTTGTGTTTGTTAAGTTCTGCTCCTGCTCTTCCCCCCTCCCTAGTAACCAATGTCAAACCTTACCCCTTGCCTTTAGGAGCCAGAGAAGGAATCACACCAATTATTGCACATTTGAAAGAAAAAGGAATAGTGATTGCAACACATTCCCCTTACAATGCTCCTGTGTGGCCAGTCCGCAAGCCTAATGGCAACTGGAGACTGACAGGAGACTATCGGCGGCTTAACTCAAATACAGGGCCTCTCACTGCTGCAGTCCCAAACATTGCTGAGCTGAGAGCTACTAGACAAGAACAAGCTCATCCAATTGTGGCCACTATTGATGTCAAGGACATGTTTTTTATGGTCCCCTCGCAGGAACAAGATCAGGAGCGTTTTGCTTTCACGGGGGAGGGCCAGCAATATACTTTCACTCGCCTCCCACAAGGATTCAAACACTCACCCACTCTAGCACATCATGCACTAGCACAAGAATTGTCACTCATTCCTCCTGCACCAGGAGTAAGAGTATACCAATACATTGATGGCATTTTGGTGGCAGGAGATGAGATTACACCTGTACAAACAACACAAACAAACATCATTAAACATCTAGAATCCCCGGGCTTACGTATTCCTCCTGAAAAAGTACAACTCCCTTCCCTAGAAGTAAAATTCTTGGGAATCTGGTGGAAAGGAGGAATGGTGTGTATTGCCCCAGACACCCTCAGCCACCGAGACCAAATTGAAACCCCAGAGACTAAAATTTTAAAGACCTGCGGCATGCTTTAGGCCTGCTAATTTTTTGGAGGAAACACATTCCTGACTTTTCAATAATTGCAAGGCCCCTGTATGATTTGCTAGGAAAAAAAGCAAAGTGGGATTGGACTCCCTTGCACGATGAGGCCCTACAACTCCTAATTTTTGAAGCTAACACATACCAATCCCTAGGTCCTATACATCCCACTGATCCAGTACACATGGAATGGCGATTTGCAAGCTCTGGACTGTCTATACATTTATGGCAGAAAGGACCCGATGGTCCGACCAGACCCATAGGGTTTTACTCACGCAGTTTAAAGATGTAGAAAAACTATATTCTACCTGGGAAAAAAGTTTATTCGTGGTCAGCACTGCTTTTCAGGAAGCAGAGAAAACTACCCACAAACAACCCCTGATTTTAAGGGAACCTTTTCAAGTCATCAAGTCAGTTTTGGCAGGAATCCCACCCCCTGACGGGGTGGCCCAACGTGCCTCTGTTTGCAAACGGTATGCTCAAATGGAACATTATTGCACCATTTTTCAAGTAACAGAAGGAGCTCGCAAAAATCTTCCTCTACAAGATGAGGTAACCCTAAATAGCACCACTGACTTTTCACCTTCTATGATCCAAGTTGCTCCCCCGTACTCAGAACGATTGCAGAATGTGTGGTTTACGGATGCATCAGCAAAGCGAGAAGGTAAGGTTTGGAAATGTGGTGCTGTAGCCTTACAAATAAATACAGGCAAGCAAATTGTAACAGAAGGGGAAGGTAGTGCACAAGTGGGAGAACTGGCAGCAGTCTGGAGTGTATTTAACCATGCATCTGAAACCTCAGACTCTGTATATGTTTACACTGATTCTTTTGCTGTGTTCAAAGGGTGTACTGAATGGCTCCCCTTCTGGGACAAAAAGGACTGGGAAGTAAACAGGGTGCCTGCTTGGCAAAAGGAAAAATGGCAAGAAATTCTTGCTGTAGCAAAAAAGGGGAATTTCTTAGTTGGCTGGGTAGCCTCTCATCAAGAAAAGGAAACCCCAACTAGCCACTGGAATCACAAAGTAGATGAGAGGGCCAGATTAGCCCCACTAAGTAGAAAACCTCCAAGAGAAAACTGGGATCCATTATTAGAATGGTTGCACTTAAAGCGACAGCACACCGGGGCACAAGACCTATACAAGGAAGCAGCAAGCAGAGGATGGCCGGGGACTCGGGAAATGTGCCGTACCTGCAGATCTTCATGCGAGCAGTGCCGGACCCGATCAGAGCGTCACCCTTTAGAACAGCCCCCCTCACATATCAGAGACAGGAAAGGGACTGTGGGACACATGGCAAGTAGATGATATTGGACCTTTTGGAAAGTCTGAGGGCAAACAACACGTGGCGGTAGAAGCCAGGTCAGGACTAGTCCAAGCAGGAGCCTTCTCTCGGGCAACTAGTGCAAACACATTAGAAGCCCTTAAAATGTGGTTCAGTTTCTTTCCAAAACCTGTACCTATCCAATCCGACAACGGGGCACATTTCACAGCGACCATCGTCCAAAAATGGGCCAAAGAAGAAGGGATCCAGTGGATATTTCACACACCCCATTATCCACAAGCAAATGGCATCGTCGAGAGAACAAATGGCCTGCTTAAGCGATTTCTGAAACCTCAACATTCTAATTGGACTGAACGACTATGGGATGCTGTGAAAACAGTACATGAGCAATGGGGAGTAAATGGATGTCCCAGACTCACAGCTTTTTATCTGCAGCCTCCCTCCTTGATACCAGCAACATCTAAACCTACAGGTAATCAAAAACCCGCACGCTTCCCAGGACAGCCTGTATGGGTGGAACTGCCTACCGCAGGAGCTGTACCCATGGTACTCACTACTCCTTTGAACATGCATACCTGGAAAGCAAACGATGCTTATGGCAAAGAACACAAAATAAGCTCTCGCTGGCTTATTCCTACATTTTAATATTAGCCCTGAAAGGGGCTGGACAGACTTTTTCTTGTCTTTCACAGGTAACTGAACAACAGGAGAAAAAAATATTCAGGACTGTGCATGAAAAACCTCAGATACAAACTATGCTTCGGTTTACTGGTAATTGTGATTGTAACATGTTAGCTCTATTTTTATGCTTATTTACCTTGTGCATGTGCTCAGCAGAGCTAGCTAGCAGAGCTAGATCAAAGGAACCTTGCCTGGAAATTAGGAAAAGGGTTTGCAAAAATATGGAATCCTACTGATCAAGGTGTATGTGTAACATTACCTGATTCTGCCGAACCAGGATTGCCATCTTACATAGTACCCTTGAATTTATCTTTTGTCCTCAATATGACTAGTGTGGCAGCTCCATTGCCTCTACCTGAACAGTGGACAAGTCAGAAAAATGGAGCCCAAGTTGAGTGCAGAGGTACCCCTATAGTACATAACCTTTACCAAACATATGACCCACCTTCTGATGCACCTCATGAAGGACAGTTGCACCAGAAATATTGTAGAACTAGGCGTCCAAAGGTAAATAGAACCATCTTATCTCAAATTGAATCCCCTCACCCAGCCATCAAATTAGATAAAAGTCAATTCAGCCCTGAGACAATAACCTTTGAGGAATATAATGCTAAACAGCCCTGCCTTGTTTACCCATGGGATCCACGGTTTGACCCACTCTACACACCAGATGTAGATGAAGGCAAATATAGCACAGTTTTTAACCCTTCCTGCTGTGGTCAACTTCCGAACATAACGAATAGAACCCCAATCGACTGACAACATTTAATGTGGGCATGGTCTGTACAAACAGTTCTTAAAGGTAAATTTAGAGACTAAAAAAGACTACAAAAGAAGATAGTCCTCTATTCAATTGCTCAAAGGTGATAACATGCAAAGAAGGACCAGGAGATCCTCCAGAAACATGGTTTTCACTTAGAATTCGAACATTAGGAACTGATGTGTGTACTTGTTGGGGATACCTCTCAAAAGGCTGGAGAAATCAAGATGAGTCCTGTAACTCCTCCTACAAATACCTTCTCAACCCATGTGGAGTTCCTTTTACCCCCTACCCAGTCCGTGGGACTCCAATCAATACTAAGCCAAAAATCACCATCCTTGATTATGCAGATGCAACTAAGTGGAAAACTGCAAAATATATAGCCCCTCTTGGAATGGCTTGGGGATGCTCTGATGAGATATTTTATTCACATTTGTCATTAGAACAACATGCTGGACTTAGGTGTGGAATTGGAATTCCCTCCCTTTGCCCCAGACGTATTTTTACTTTCACCAAAGTGTCTAAAGAACGTCACTGTCGTAGTGTTCCCTCTTCAAAGGCAACACAAAGAGCAGAATGGGCAATTCAAGGAGTTGACATTCCAGATTACTATACCACTGGACAAAAAGTATCTCTATTTCTGGAAAATTTCTTTACTCCCTATGTTACCTTTAAAAGACACCAGTTCGTATTAGAAGATATTACCTGGCAATTAAGTATATGAAGCAATTGGACACAAGATGCATTTGGAGAATTATACACCCAAGTCCAGCAAAATACTAAAATGACCCTGCAAAATAGATTAGCTTTAGAGATGGTATTGTTAAAAGAACAAGGAGTTTGTGGGATGTTCAATAGAACAGAAACTGAGGGTTGTATTACAATTCATAATGCCTCTAGCTCCGCTGAGGAGGCATGAGCTAAGATGAGAGAAATAAGTAATCATACTAGAAATTTGTTTCATGCAATGCAACCGCGAGAAGTATTTGATAGTTCATGGGTCACTACCATCCTAAAGTATTTTGGGCTCACAGGGTGGGGAAAATGGTTAGCACAACTTGGAATAACAATTGCTACTGGAATTGCATTGCTAATCGTTGGTATTGGCTGGGTTAAATGCATGATACAACACTTACTCCTTTCCTTCTCCCCCTCTGTACGCTGTATTCAAATCACCACCACCGAAGAAGGCTGACCCTTGCCTCTCCCCCCCCACCACCACCACCACCGCTGCCTGCTGCGAGACACTCTGAGGCCTCCTGGAGCCGACGCCGCCCGCCTGAGGAGAACCCCCCGAACCTGCAGCCCTGGAGCGGAACCACGAGTGAGTTGTGGAACCCCTCCCCTGCTGCTGCGTGCCGTGCTGAGAGCACCGCGAGTGGGCCAAGGCTCGGCTGCAGCGACCGGGCACCGCGCCTGCAACTCGGAGGACGGGCGGCCGCCTTGCAGCCAAACTGCTCCCAAGGTCAGAGGAGGCAGATAAGACGCTTCCAACTGCTTCGCTCCCCCCACCCCATCTCGGCGGCACTAAAGGTAGCACAGTGAGCTGCTGCTCAGACGGACCTTCCCTTCTCTTTTTTTTTTTCTTTCTTTTTCCTTTTTTGTAATTGGGAGACATTGCCAGCATGGGCGCAGAGTTTCAGCACCAGAAGACCCCGTACTACAGGTATGGACTTGCTTTTTAACAAAAAAAGGCATAAAATACGACCAACAGGCTTTAACAGCCTTAAGCACATGGTGTAAGAGCCACAGACTAGACGGCTCCGAGGGGACTGCCCTGGGCTTGGAAAGGTTGAAGCAGGCTGGTAAAATGAGAATCGAAGCGGCTCCCACAGGAGATGAGACAGCTATTAATGTGCTAAAGCCTTGGAGGCTCCTTTAAAAAGGAGAATAATGCAAGGATGACGGTGGGAACGCGGCGGGCGCCGCCCACTGAGGCCGGCAGCGAGGAGAGGGCGCCGGGAGAGGCAGCGGGAGGCGTGGCCGCAGCACCGGGCGCGCAAGAGAGCACCGCGGCCGAGCAGCCTTTCCGCCAGCTGCACATCCTGGTCCCTCTCGCCCTGGGAAATGCGTGTGGGGGCTGGGGCCAGGGGGGCTCCGTCCCTCTCAGCCCTGGGGTGACCGCCCCGAGTATCCCCCGCCATGACTTGGACAGAGATCCCACCAGTCCCGATCGTTCCCCGACAGGAGAGGCCTGAAGACACCACAGGACCCCCCAGGATGCAGAGGGACGGAGACAGCCCCGGGCCATGCGTGCTCCTCACCCCAGCTGAGGCCTGGGGGGCTCCGGCCTCCTCTCCCACGGGGAAGGCGGAGGCTTGGGGATTTGTTTGCATCGCAAGCGACTCGCTGGGAGAGCAAAGCTCACTCAAGGCATTTGATGTGGTTTTTGCCAATTTTATTTTGTTTTACCGTGTTTTACCGGGCATTAGCTGATTTTACCTGGTATTACCTGATTTTACCGTGTTTTACCTGTATTAGATAATATTAGATGGTATTAGCCGGTATTACCGTGTTTTACCTGGTATTACCGTGTTTTACCTGGTATTACCTTTGGTGGGCTTCGGGTGGTGTCCGAACTCTTCCGATTTTGTCCCTCGTTGCCCCGGCGCTGCTGGGGCCCTGCCTTTGCCGAGCCGGGGTTGCTGTCCCTCGTTGCCCCGGCAGTTGCCCGTCCCTGCCTTTGCCGAGCCGGGGTTGCTGTCCCTCGTTGCCCCGGCAGTTGCCCGTCCCTGCCTTTGCCGAGCTGGGGTGCGGTCCCTCGTTGCCCCGGCAGTTGCCCGTCCCTGCCTTTGCCGAGCTGGGGTGCGGTCCCTCGTTGCCGCGGTAGTTGCCCGTCCCTGCCTTTGCCGAGCTGGGGTGCGGTCCCTCGTTGCCCCGGCAGTTGCCCGTCCCTGCCTTTGCCGAGCTGGGGTGCGGTCCCTCGTTGCCCCGGCAGTTGCCCGTCCCTGCCTTTGCCGAGCTGGGGTGCGGTCCCTCGTTGCCGCGGTAGTTGCCCGTCCCTGCCTTTGCCGAGCCGGGGTTGCTGGCGCTCCCACTGCCATCTGGAGGGGCCGGCGCAGGTACCTGAGAAAAGTGGCAGAGAGAAAAGGCGCATTGGCGGCGAGAAGCGGCGCAGCGAACCATCCCATCTCCCTCCCAGCCACCCCCTCACACCCGCCCCGGCCCGGGGCTCCAGGGCCGCGGCGCTGAGGGCCGGGCCGCTCCCAGAGCTCCGGCCTCGGGGCTTCCGCTCCTCTCCGCCCGCTCCGCTCCGCTGCTGCCGCCTCCACGCCGGGACTGCAACTGAAGCCCCGCCACCGCCGCCGCCTTATATAGGCAGCCTAAGCCCCGCCCCCCCGGGCGACAGCCAATGGGAATCGAGCGCCAAGGTTCCTCATTGTGAGGAAACAATGAGGGGCGGGGCCAGAACGTAGCGGAGCGATCTGATTGGTCGAGAGGCAGCGGGTCAATGACATCACACCCCGGGCATTACCAAAGCTTAGCAAAAATGAAACCCTATAAAATAGAAAAATTACATTTAAAACGCCACTGGAGTGTGGCATTCAGCAGCGGCCGCTCTTTATTGGGGCCAGGTGCACCAGGGGATTTCTCCTCTGAAATATCCTGTGTGCCGAGGGCTCCAAAGCTCCTGTTCACACGCTGTGCTTTGCATCCTTTTGCATTGCTATCATTCGATTCAACGCTGCCCTGAACTCCCCGCTGGACGCTGCAAAGAGCGGTCTCAGAGCTGCTGAGCCACTACTAGCAGGCATCCTGTGACCATGCCTGGCAGTGCTGGCCGCAAATTTTCTGTGGAAACAGAGCGTCCTGCAGCTGTATCCAACGCGCCTGCACAGCCATCACAAAAACGCTCGCCCAAGACAGACACGCTATCAGAAGCGGCCGATCCATGCTTAAGCATCATGCCTGGAAATAGCGGCTGGCCAGGAAGTCCTAATGTCGCCGCTGCCCTTTGTGACAACTCTGCGGCGCAGGCGGCGGGGCCACGACGTCTCCGGGCGACGACACTGCCCCAGAGGCAGGGGGCTCGGGGACGGCCAGTGCCAGCACCGCACCGAGCCCGCTGATTGCTCCACAGGCCGCGGCCTCTGTGACACGCGGGGACAGCGCCTGGCTCGCAGCGCAGGGAGGCAGGGCCGGCATCAGGGCGGGCTGGGGGAGGGGTCGGCGTTGAAGCCCCACTTGGGCTGCCTTGGGCTGCCATTGCGGCTCAGGCCGGCCTTAGGGCTGGCCCTGCCCTTAGGGCTAACGGTGGCCTTGAGCTTGGAGCCTGCCTTGGGCTAGGGAGTGCACCTGGGGCACTGGCCTTAACTCCATGAATGGTTGGCCTTAGGGCAGCAGTTGGGGCTGAGTTTGGGAGTTAGAGCTAAAGGCGGCATTGGAGTGTGGGCTGGGGCTGGGCTCGAAGCTGGACTTAGGGCTTCAGTTGGGATTGGTGTTGGGCTTGATCTTAAGAGTTGCAGTTGGGGCTGGCTTTGGCCTTCGAGCTCACCGTTGTTATAAACGAGGCTGAGACTTTTTTTAAAAAAGAAAAGCCAACTCGTTTGTTTATTCATTAACAACTGAGAGCGAGAACCCAGGATAAGCCCAGGCTCCGCACGACAAGCCAGAGTAAAGCAGCACACAAAAAGGACAGTGTGACCCTCCGGGTGCAACCTCGGACCCCAAGTTCCGCAGGAGCTCCCCGGATAAAGTCCCAGGTCCGTTCTTATGCCCTCTGTCCGTTCACAATTGGTGGATTTTGGATTCTTCTTCTGATTGGCTCGCTTCCAGGGGTTCTATTGGTCTTTATCAAGATGCATTTTTGTCCAATCATTTCCCGAGGGTGTCGAATGATTGGCTAAGCGGTCCAAGATGTTGACATCACCTGCATGAGGTCATTTTCTAGTCCATCACGTCATCACATCCCCAATTGCGTCTCCACCTAGTGCTCACACTCCGATATTACACCCAGACAGTCTCGCAATATCCTCCGTTAACATGCCCATTTATCCAACTATCGACTCCCCTCTTTTCTATCTCCTCCAAACAGTAAAAATCAACACCCTGAAACCAATTCATTTATTACACCGTTGCATTTGGTTTAGGGCTGAGCATTTAGCAAGGGGCTGGAATTAGGAGAGGCCTCGGCGTTAGGGCTGGGTTTTACATTACAGCTACCATTGGCGTGAAGGCTAAATGCGGCGTTTGCCTTCAGCCTGGCCTTGGTATTGGCTCTGGGGCTGCACGGGTCTGCCACTGGCATGGGATGAAATCCAGGACTGTGAGCGTGTCTAAACATGGAGTGAGACTGAGATCAGAATGGGCGTGCGCTTTGGGACCGAGCGCACGCCCAGCGGAAAAGAGAAGACGTCACTGCGGGATGTCCCTGGCATCGTCCCCGCCCTGCTCAGGCACCACCAAACCTGGCGGCAGCTGCCTTGGCCAAGATGCAGGTGCTCCCAGCTCTGGCTGCTCCCGCTTCCGGGTGCTCCCAGCCCCCCTCCAGCTCTGCTGGAGCCCCTTTAGGCACTGCAAGGGTGATTGGCCCCAAACTGGGCCCTACTTTTACTGTCAAATAAAATACATCAATTTTTTGGCATCGACATTTAATCTCGTTTGGTTTTAATCTCACATCTGGCAATATTTTGAACCTTCTAAGTTCTTTCTGGTTTATGCTCAGAGACTTCGCCTGCTTTGCTTTTCTGGGTCTGAACCGGATCGTAACACTTTATTGGCATAGTCGGCAGGATCCCCGTAAAATGAGAGTGTTGTTTCCAAAAAATGCATGAATTGCTAATTCTTATGATTGGATCATTTTAGGAAAATAAAACAACGTACCTTTCTACATTTCCTAACACCTCTCTACCTTTCTTACTCTGTCTTACTCTTTTGTTTGTTTGTTTGTTTGCTTGTGTGTTTGCACATGCACCTGAGCTAAAACGGTGCTCCCGAGGCCCAGGGTCTGGGAAATTGGCACTCCTGTAGGTAAAAGACCTGGGAGGTTTGGAAAGTAATTTTGAGACTTGTAACTTTGGTAAACACTAGGTGCTCTCGAGGTGTAAGGAGTAGGACCTCAGAAACCATTTTGTAAGGGGTGTCCCTCAAGAGAGACTACTCCAGTGTTTGTAACTTTCTTTGGTTTGGCAGAAGAGGAACCTTCCCAGAGTGCAGGGGTGAGACTTTTGTAAATTTACTTTACGCTGGGCATCCTCTAGGAATGATCACTCCGACATTTGTAAGTAACATGGGACATCATACACAAGCTTTGTTTACTTTGTTGGATGAATTTGGTGCCAGGCCATCTCCTCCAGGGACGGACTGGGCACAAAACTATTGGTATAATATCCAAGCACTTGTTGATCGAGTCTCTGTCCTGCGCACAGGAGCGAGACTCAAAAAAGGTAAAGCACAACCAGTGGTATGTTCTGTCTTAGCTGCTGCTGTGCTAGCTGCAGTAGAACACAGAGAGCACCAGCAGAAAGCTGATATGGAAGTTACTGCTTCATTACAGCATTTGGTTAAAGCATTGCAATTTCAGCTGGAGCTAACACCCACCTCCTCCAGGAAGAGATAAGGAATGAAAAGGCTAGTGTCTGTGTGCTCCGAGAGGAGCTGTTTGCAAGATCAGCAAATGAGGGAAAAAAGGAGTCAGAGCTGGAACTATCTAAAGAAGCGTACCCCCTCTCGGACTTAGAATCCTTGCGTAATCACTCAGAAAAGCCCTCAGCCTCGCTCCGTCCCTTCATTAAAACAGAATACACCCATGAGGCTTCAGACGACGACACACCTGACATAACCACAAAAGAAATCCCATCTACAGCTACTGAATTGGCCAAACTAAAGGAAGGATATAGCCAAAGTCCCAAAGAATCTGAAACTGAATGTGTTTGGAGACTCTCTCTCACACGGGCTGACCAAATTCTGTTCTCAGAAAAAGAGGCAGAAGGGTACTGGAGGGGCAGGAGTCTTCCTTACCACAGGAGATAACCGTGCTCCTTGGTCCCTCCCCAGAGAGCTGCTGATTGGGCTGGCAGACTCAGTCCTTCAGAAAGAGGAGATCCCCTGGCTATAGTAAGGAATGTCAATCAGACTGTAGAAAGTGTACAGAAAGCGGCTCGTTTACAAATGATGCATGATAGGAAATTAACACCACGAGGTGAATCTCCAGTGATCGTGCCTGTGGATCCTGAGAGAATGATACCTCTTATCAGAGGCCTCCCTGAAGCTGTGAAACCCATAGGCATGCAGCTAAAAGGACAAATAGAAAGTCTCCCAATTGCAGAAAGAGCTGTAGCCACCTTGGAGGCAGCAGCTATTTCCCTCAGTCTTAACCGGGCAAAAGGGAAGGTTTGGACCT
The DNA here is from genome assembly GCF_041296385.1 of Aphelocoma coerulescens. NCBI lineage: Eukaryota > Metazoa > Chordata > Aves > Passeriformes > Corvidae > Aphelocoma > Aphelocoma coerulescens. The sequence goes on along the minus strand of NW_027184055.1, from coordinate 2,215,167 downwards.
GGGGGGGAAGGTGGCACAAGAATTAATTAATTACGGGAGAAAATATGGCCCAATTCCTTCAAATACAACTGATTCTAGATCAATTCGGCGCACAGAGTGCAAAACCCTGTCCCCAGCAAAACTCCAAAAGGTAAGGTTCTCCCCTGGGCTGGGTAGACAAACAAATACAGGGGAAGAACGCAAGGAGAAAAGAAATGCCCTGTGGATTGCGGGCTTACAAAAGGGAGTCCCAAGGACCCTAATGGATGGCCAGCCCACTAATAAATTAGAACTATTCATCCAAGAGTGGCCAGCAAAAGAGGAACCATTAAAAGCTGTCCCTGCTACAGCCCCTCCCCTGGAGGAACCACAAGAAAGGGAAGGTGACAGAAAACCCTTATCTTTGCAGAAGGTAAGCCAGGGGGCGAAGGGTGGATTCACATCAGGCGCCTTTCTAACAATTCCAGAGGAGACCCGTTAATAACCTGTCCTACTGGTCCCCACAAAGCCCCGGTAACTTTTTTAGTAGATACTGGTGCTCAGGTGTCTGCCCTTAAAATTGAAGATGCCTCCTCACGTGGAATCACTCCCTCACGTAAGAGTATACGTGTCACAGATGTTTTTGAGAATACCCAAGCCCAGATGACAGCAAAGGTAAGACGCTGGTTACCGGCAGAAGAGAAAGCAGTTGACACCCTAATGATTACAGGTGAATTTCCTACAAATTCACTGGGTCTGGACCTCCTAAAGGGAAGGCCTTGGACCAATGAAGAAGGAAAAATAGGGACTTTGGGGCAGGAAACCTCCCATTTGTGTTTGTTAAGTTCTGCTCCTGCTCTTCCCCCCTCCCTAGTAACCAATGTCAAACCTTACCCCTTGCCTTTAGGAGCCAGAGAAGGAATCACACCAATTATTGCACATTTGAAAGAAAAAGGAATAGTGATTGCAACACATTCCCCTTACAATGCTCCTGTGTGGCCAGTCCGCAAGCCTAATGGCAACTGGAGACTGACAGGAGACTATCGGCGGCTTAACTCAAATACAGGGCCTCTCACTGCTGCAGTCCCAAACATTGCTGAGCTGAGAGCTACTAGACAAGAACAAGCTCATCCAATTGTGGCCACTATTGATGTCAAGGACATGTTTTTTATGGTCCCCTCGCAGGAACAAGATCAGGAGCGTTTTGCTTTCACGGGGGAGGGCCAGCAATATACTTTCACTCGCCTCCCACAAGGATTCAAACACTCACCCACTCTAGCACATCATGCACTAGCACAAGAATTGTCACTCATTCCTCCTGCACCAGGAGTAAGAGTATACCAATACATTGATGGCATTTTGGTGGCAGGAGATGAGATTACACCTGTACAAACAACACAAACAAACATCATTAAACATCTAGAATCCCCGGGCTTACGTATTCCTCCTGAAAAAGTACAACTCCCTTCCCTAGAAGTAAAATTCTTGGGAATCTGGTGGAAAGGAGGAATGGTGTGTATTGCCCCAGACACCCTCAGCCACCGAGACCAAATTGAAACCCCAGAGACTAAAATTTTAAAGACCTGCGGCATGCTTTAGGCCTGCTAATTTTTTGGAGGAAACACATTCCTGACTTTTCAATAATTGCAAGGCCCCTGTATGATTTGCTAGGAAAAAAAGCAAAGTGGGATTGGACTCCCTTGCACGATGAGGCCCTACAACTCCTAATTTTTGAAGCTAACACATACCAATCCCTAGGTCCTATACATCCCACTGATCCAGTACACATGGAATGGCGATTTGCAAGCTCTGGACTGTCTATACATTTATGGCAGAAAGGACCCGATGGTCCGACCAGACCCATAGGGTTTTACTCACGCAGTTTAAAGATGTAGAAAAACTATATTCTACCTGGGAAAAAAGTTTATTCGTGGTCAGCACTGCTTTTCAGGAAGCAGAGAAAACTACCCACAAACAACCCCTGATTTTAAGGGAACCTTTTCAAGTCATCAAGTCAGTTTTGGCAGGAATCCCACCCCCTGACGGGGTGGCCCAACGTGCCTCTGTTTGCAAACGGTATGCTCAAATGGAACATTATTGCACCATTTTTCAAGTAACAGAAGGAGCTCGCAAAAATCTTCCTCTACAAGATGAGGTAACCCTAAATAGCACCACTGACTTTTCACCTTCTATGATCCAAGTTGCTCCCCCGTACTCAGAACGATTGCAGAATGTGTGGTTTACGGATGCATCAGCAAAGCGAGAAGGTAAGGTTTGGAAATGTGGTGCTGTAGCCTTACAAATAAATACAGGCAAGCAAATTGTAACAGAAGGGGAAGGTAGTGCACAAGTGGGAGAACTGGCAGCAGTCTGGAGTGTATTTAACCATGCATCTGAAACCTCAGACTCTGTATATGTTTACACTGATTCTTTTGCTGTGTTCAAAGGGTGTACTGAATGGCTCCCCTTCTGGGACAAAAAGGACTGGGAAGTAAACAGGGTGCCTGCTTGGCAAAAGGAAAAATGGCAAGAAATTCTTGCTGTAGCAAAAAAGGGGAATTTCTTAGTTGGCTGGGTAGCCTCTCATCAAGAAAAGGAAACCCCAACTAGCCACTGGAATCACAAAGTAGATGAGAGGGCCAGATTAGCCCCACTAAGTAGAAAACCTCCAAGAGAAAACTGGGATCCATTATTAGAATGGTTGCACTTAAAGCGACAGCACACCGGGGCACAAGACCTATACAAGGAAGCAGCAAGCAGAGGATGGCCGGGGACTCGGGAAATGTGCCGTACCTGCAGATCTTCATGCGAGCAGTGCCGGACCCGATCAGAGCGTCACCCTTTAGAACAGCCCCCCTCACATATCAGAGACAGGAAAGGGACTGTGGGACACATGGCAAGTAGATGATATTGGACCTTTTGGAAAGTCTGAGGGCAAACAACACGTGGCGGTAGAAGCCAGGTCAGGACTAGTCCAAGCAGGAGCCTTCTCTCGGGCAACTAGTGCAAACACATTAGAAGCCCTTAAAATGTGGTTCAGTTTCTTTCCAAAACCTGTACCTATCCAATCCGACAACGGGGCACATTTCACAGCGACCATCGTCCAAAAATGGGCCAAAGAAGAAGGGATCCAGTGGATATTTCACACACCCCATTATCCACAAGCAAATGGCATCGTCGAGAGAACAAATGGCCTGCTTAAGCGATTTCTGAAACCTCAACATTCTAATTGGACTGAACGACTATGGGATGCTGTGAAAACAGTACATGAGCAATGGGGAGTAAATGGATGTCCCAGACTCACAGCTTTTTATCTGCAGCCTCCCTCCTTGATACCAGCAACATCTAAACCTACAGGTAATCAAAAACCCGCACGCTTCCCAGGACAGCCTGTATGGGTGGAACTGCCTACCGCAGGAGCTGTACCCATGGTACTCACTACTCCTTTGAACATGCATACCTGGAAAGCAAACGATGCTTATGGCAAAGAACACAAAATAAGCTCTCGCTGGCTTATTCCTACATTTTAATATTAGCCCTGAAAGGGGCTGGACAGACTTTTTCTTGTCTTTCACAGGTAACTGAACAACAGGAGAAAAAAATATTCAGGACTGTGCATGAAAAACCTCAGATACAAACTATGCTTCGGTTTACTGGTAATTGTGATTGTAACATGTTAGCTCTATTTTTATGCTTATTTACCTTGTGCATGTGCTCAGCAGAGCTAGCTAGCAGAGCTAGATCAAAGGAACCTTGCCTGGAAATTAGGAAAAGGGTTTGCAAAAATATGGAATCCTACTGATCAAGGTGTATGTGTAACATTACCTGATTCTGCCGAACCAGGATTGCCATCTTACATAGTACCCTTGAATTTATCTTTTGTCCTCAATATGACTAGTGTGGCAGCTCCATTGCCTCTACCTGAACAGTGGACAAGTCAGAAAAATGGAGCCCAAGTTGAGTGCAGAGGTACCCCTATAGTACATAACCTTTACCAAACATATGACCCACCTTCTGATGCACCTCATGAAGGACAGTTGCACCAGAAATATTGTAGAACTAGGCGTCCAAAGGTAAATAGAACCATCTTATCTCAAATTGAATCCCCTCACCCAGCCATCAAATTAGATAAAAGTCAATTCAGCCCTGAGACAATAACCTTTGAGGAATATAATGCTAAACAGCCCTGCCTTGTTTACCCATGGGATCCACGGTTTGACCCACTCTACACACCAGATGTAGATGAAGGCAAATATAGCACAGTTTTTAACCCTTCCTGCTGTGGTCAACTTCCGAACATAACGAATAGAACCCCAATCGACTGACAACATTTAATGTGGGCATGGTCTGTACAAACAGTTCTTAAAGGTAAATTTAGAGACTAAAAAAGACTACAAAAGAAGATAGTCCTCTATTCAATTGCTCAAAGGTGATAACATGCAAAGAAGGACCAGGAGATCCTCCAGAAACATGGTTTTCACTTAGAATTCGAACATTAGGAACTGATGTGTGTACTTGTTGGGGATACCTCTCAAAAGGCTGGAGAAATCAAGATGAGTCCTGTAACTCCTCCTACAAATACCTTCTCAACCCATGTGGAGTTCCTTTTACCCCCTACCCAGTCCGTGGGACTCCAATCAATACTAAGCCAAAAATCACCATCCTTGATTATGCAGATGCAACTAAGTGGAAAACTGCAAAATATATAGCCCCTCTTGGAATGGCTTGGGGATGCTCTGATGAGATATTTTATTCACATTTGTCATTAGAACAACATGCTGGACTTAGGTGTGGAATTGGAATTCCCTCCCTTTGCCCCAGACGTATTTTTACTTTCACCAAAGTGTCTAAAGAACGTCACTGTCGTAGTGTTCCCTCTTCAAAGGCAACACAAAGAGCAGAATGGGCAATTCAAGGAGTTGACATTCCAGATTACTATACCACTGGACAAAAAGTATCTCTATTTCTGGAAAATTTCTTTACTCCCTATGTTACCTTTAAAAGACACCAGTTCGTATTAGAAGATATTACCTGGCAATTAAGTATATGAAGCAATTGGACACAAGATGCATTTGGAGAATTATACACCCAAGTCCAGCAAAATACTAAAATGACCCTGCAAAATAGATTAGCTTTAGAGATGGTATTGTTAAAAGAACAAGGAGTTTGTGGGATGTTCAATAGAACAGAAACTGAGGGTTGTATTACAATTCATAATGCCTCTAGCTCCGCTGAGGAGGCATGAGCTAAGATGAGAGAAATAAGTAATCATACTAGAAATTTGTTTCATGCAATGCAACCGCGAGAAGTATTTGATAGTTCATGGGTCACTACCATCCTAAAGTATTTTGGGCTCACAGGGTGGGGAAAATGGTTAGCACAACTTGGAATAACAATTGCTACTGGAATTGCATTGCTAATCGTTGGTATTGGCTGGGTTAAATGCATGATACAACACTTACTCCTTTCCTTCTCCCCCTCTGTACGCTGTATTCAAATCACCACCACCGAAGAAGGCTGACCCTTGCCTCTCCCCCCCCACCACCACCACCACCGCTGCCTGCTGCGAGACACTCTGAGGCCTCCTGGAGCCGACGCCGCCCGCCTGAGGAGAACCCCCCGAACCTGCAGCCCTGGAGCGGAACCACGAGTGAGTTGTGGAACCCCTCCCCTGCTGCTGCGTGCCGTGCTGAGAGCACCGCGAGTGGGCCAAGGCTCGGCTGCAGCGACCGGGCACCGCGCCTGCAACTCGGAGGACGGGCGGCCGCCTTGCAGCCAAACTGCTCCCAAGGTCAGAGGAGGCAGATAAGACGCTTCCAACTGCTTCGCTCCCCCCACCCCATCTCGGCGGCACTAAAGGTAGCACAGTGAGCTGCTGCTCAGACGGACCTTCCCTTCTCTTTTTTTTTTTCTTTCTTTTTCCTTTTTTGTAATTGGGAGACATTGCCAGCATGGGCGCAGAGTTTCAGCACCAGAAGACCCCGTACTACAGGTATGGACTTGCTTTTTAACAAAAAAAGGCATAAAATACGACCAACAGGCTTTAACAGCCTTAAGCACATGGTGTAAGAGCCACAGACTAGACGGCTCCGAGGGGACTGCCCTGGGCTTGGAAAGGTTGAAGCAGGCTGGTAAAATGAGAATCGAAGCGGCTCCCACAGGAGATGAGACAGCTATTAATGTGCTAAAGCCTTGGAGGCTCCTTTAAAAAGGAGAATAATGCAAGGATGACGGTGGGAACGCGGCGGGCGCCGCCCACTGAGGCCGGCAGCGAGGAGAGGGCGCCGGGAGAGGCAGCGGGAGGCGTGGCCGCAGCACCGGGCGCGCAAGAGAGCACCGCGGCCGAGCAGCCTTTCCGCCAGCTGCACATCCTGGTCCCTCTCGCCCTGGGAAATGCGTGTGGGGGCTGGGGCCAGGGGGGCTCCGTCCCTCTCAGCCCTGGGGTGACCGCCCCGAGTATCCCCCGCCATGACTTGGACAGAGATCCCCCCAGTCCCGATCGTTCCCCGACAGGAGAGGCCTGAAGACACCACAGGACCCCCCAGGATGCAGAGGGACGGAGACAGCCCCGGGCCATGCGTGCTCCTCACCCCCGCTGAGGCCGGGGGGGCTCCGGCCTCCTCTCCCACGGGGAAGGCGGAGGCTTGGGGATTTGTTTGCATCGCAAGCGACTCGCTGGGAGAGCAAAGCTCACTCAAGGCATTTGATGTGGTTTTTGCCAATTTTATTTTGTTTTACCGTGTTTTACCTGGCATTAGCTGATTTTACCTGGTATTACCTGATTTTACCGTGTTTTACCTGTATTAGATAATATTAGATGGTATTAGCCGGTATTACCGTGTTTTACCTGGTATTACCGTGTTTTACCTGGTATTACCGTGTTTTACCTGGTATTACCTTTGGTGGGCTTCGGGTGGTGTCCGAACTCTTCCGATTTTGTCCCTCGTTGCCCCGGCGCTGCTGGGGCCCTGCCTTTGCCGAGCCGGGGTTGCTGTCCCTCGTTGCCCCGGCAGTTGCCCGTCCCTGCCTTTGCCGAGCTGGGGTGCGGTCCCTCGTTGCCGCGGTAGTTGCCCGTCCCTGCCTTTGCCGAGCCGGGGTTGCTGGCGCTCCCACTGCCATCTGGAGGGGCCGGCGCAGGTACCTGAGAAAAGTGGCAGAGAGAAAAGGCGCATTGGCGGCGAGAAGCGGCGCAGCGAACCATCCCATCTCCCTCCCAGCCACCCCCTCACACCCGCCCCGGCCCGGGGCTCCAGGGCCGCGGCGCTGAGGGCCGGGCCGCTCCCAGAGCTCCGGCCTCGGGGCTTCCGCTCCTCTCCGCCCGCTCCGCTCCGCTGCTGCCGCCTCCACGCCGGGACTGCAACTGAAGCCCCGCCACCGCCGCCGCCTTATATAGGCAGCCTAAGCCCCGCCCCCCCGGGCGACAGCCAATGGGAATCGAGCGCCAAGGTTCCTCATTGTGAGGAAACAATGAGGGGCGGGGCCAGAACGTAGCGGAGCGATCTGATTGGTCGAGAGGCAGCGGGTCAATGACATCACACCCCGGGCATTACCAAAGCTTAGCAAAAATGAAACCCTATAAAATAGAAAAATTACATTTAAAACGCCACTGGAGTGTGGCATTCAGCAGCGGCCGCTCTTTATTGGGGCCAGGTGCACCAGGGGATTTCTCCTCTGAAATATCCTGTGTGCCGAGGGCTCCAAAGCTCCTGTTCACACGCTGTGCTTTGCATCCTTTTGCATTGCTATCATTCGATTCAACGCTGCCCTGAACTCCCCGCTGGACGCTGCAAAGAGCGGTCTCAGAGCTGCTGAGCCACTACTAGCAGGCATCCTGTGACCATGCCTGGCAGTGCTGGCCGCAAATTTTCTGTGGAAACAGAGCGTCCTGCAGCTGTATCCAACGCGCCTGCACAGCCATCACAAAAACGCTCGCCCAAGACAGACACGCTATCAGAAGCGGCCGATCCATGCTTAAGCATCATGCCTGGAAATAGCGGCTGGCCAGGAAGTCCTAATGTCGCCGCTGCCCTTTGTGACAACTCTGCGGCGCAGGCGGCGGGGCCACGACGTCTCCGGGCGACGACACTGCCCCAGAGGCAGGGGGCTCGGGGACGGCCAGTGCCAGCACCGCACCGAGCCCGCTGATTGCTCCACAGGCCGCGGCCTCTGTGACACGCGGGGACAGCGCCTGGCTCGCAGCGCAGGGAGGCAGGGCCGGCATCAGGGCGGGCTGGGGGAGGGGTCGGCGTTGAAGCCCCACTTGGGCTGCCTTGGGCTGCCATTGCGGCTCAGGCCGGCCTTAGGGCTGGCCCTGCCCTTAGGGCTAACGGTGGCCTTGAGCTTGGAGCCTGCCTTGGGCTAGGGAGTGCACCTGGGGCACTGGCCTTAACTCCATGAATGGTTGGCCTTAGGGCAGCAGTTGGGGCTGAGTTTGGGAGTTAGAGCTAAAGGCGGCATTGGAGTGTGGGCTGGGGCTGGGCTCGAAGCTGGACTTAGGGCTTCAGTTGGGATTGGTGTTGGGCTTGATCTTAAGAGTTGCAGTTGGGGCTGGCTTTGGCCTTCGAGCTCACCGTTGTTATAAACGAGGCTGAGACTTTTTTTAAAAAAGAAAAGCCAACTCGTTTGTTTATTCATTAACAACTGAGAGCGAGAACCCAGGATAAGCCCAGGCTCCGCACGACAAGCCAGAGTAAAGCAGCACACAAAAAGGACAGTGTGACCCACTGGGTGCAACCTCGGACCCCAAGTTCCGCAGGAGCTCCCCGGATAAAGTCCCAGGTCCGTTCTTATGCCCTCTGTCCGTTCACAATTGGTGGATTTTGGATTCTTCTTCTGATTGGCTCGCTTCCAGGGGTTCTATTGGTCTTTATCAAGATGCATTTTTGTCCAATCATTTCCCGAGGGTGTCGAATGATTGGCTAAGTGGTCCAAGATGTTGACATCACCTGCATGAGGTCATTTTCTAGTCCATCACGTCATCACATCCCCAATTGCGTCTCCACCTAGTGCTCACACTCCGATATTACACCCAGACAGTCTCGCAATATCCTCCGTTAACATGCCCATTTATCCAACTATCAACTCCCCTCTTTTCTATCTCCTCCAAACAGTAAAAATCAACACCCTGAAACCAATTCATTTATTACACCGTTGCATTTGGTTTAGGGCTGAGCATTTAGCAAGGGGCTGGAATTAGGAGAGGCCTCGGCGTTAGGGCTGGGTTTTACATTACAGCTACCATTGGCGTGAAGGCTAAATGCGGCGTTTGCCTTCAGCCTGGCCTTGGTATTGGCTCTGGGGGTGCACGGGTCTGCCACTGGCATGGGATGAAATCCAGGACTGTGAGCATGTCTAAACATGGAGTGAGACTGAGATCAGAATGGGCGTGCGCTTTGGGACCGAGCGCACGCCCAGCGGAAAAGAGAAGACGTCACTGCGGGATGTCCCTGGCATCGTCCCCGCCCTGCTCAGGCACCACCAAACCTGGCGGCAGCTGCCTTGGCCAAGATGCAGGTGCTCCCAGCTCTGGCTGCTCCCGCTTCCGGGTGCTCCCAGCCCCCCTCCAGCTCTGCTGGAGCCCCTTTAGGCACTGCAAGGGTGATTGGCCCCAAACTGGGCCCTACTTTTACTGTCAAATAAAATACAACAATTTTTTGGCATCGACATTTAATCTCGTTTGGTTTTAATCTCACATCTGGCAATATTTTGAACCTTCTAAGTTCTTTCTGGTTTATGCTCAGAGACTTCGCCTGCTTTGCTTTTCTGGGTCTGAACCGGATCGTAACACTTTATTGGCATAGTCGGCAGGATCCCCGTAAAATGAGAGTGTTGTTTCCAAAAAATGCATGAATTGCTAATTCTTATGATTGGATCATTTTAGGAAAATAAAACAACGTACCTTTCTACATTTCCTAACACCTCTCTACCTTTCTTACTCTGTCTTACTCTTTTGTTTGTTTGTTTGTTTGCTTGTGTGTTTGCACATGCACCTGAGCTAAAACGGTGCTCCCGAGGCCCAGGGTCTGGGAAATTGGCACTCCTGTAGGTAAAAGACCTGGGAGGTTTGGAAAGTAATTTTGAGACTTGTAACTTTGGTAAACACTAGGTGCTCTCGAGGTGTAAGGAGTAGGACCTCAGAAACCATTTTGTAAGGGGTGTCCCTCAAGAGAGACTACTCCAGTGTTTGTAACTTTCTTTGGTTTGGCAGAAGAGGAACCTTCCCAGAGTGCAGGGGTGAGACTTTTGTAAATTTACTTTACGCTGGGCATCCTCTAGGAATGATCACTCCGACATTTGTAAGTAACATGGGACATCATACACAAGCTTTGTTTACTTTGTTGGATGAATTTGGTGCCAGGCCATCTCCTCCAGGGACGGACTGGGCACAAAACTATTGGTATAATATCCAAGCACTTGTTGATCGAGTCTCTGTCCTGCGCACAGGAGTGAGACTCAAAAAAGGTAAAGCACAACCAGTGGTATGTTCTGTCTTAGCTGCTGCTGTGCTAGCTGCAGTAGAACACAGAGAGCACCAGCAGAAAGCTGATATGGAAGTTACTGCTTCATTACAGCATTTGGTTAAAGCATTGCCATTTCAGCTGGAGCTAACACCCACCTCCTCCAGGAAGAGATAAGGAATGAAAAGGCTAGTGTCTGTGTGCTCCGAGAGGAGCTGTTTGCAAGATCAGCAAATGAGGGAAAAAAGGAGTCAGAGCTGGAACTATCTAAAGAAGCGTACCCCCTCTCGGACTTAGAATCCTTGCGTAATCACTCAGAAAAGCCCTCAGCCTCGCTCCGTCCCTTCATTAAAACAGAATACACCCATGAGGCTTCAGACGACGACACACCTGACATAACCACAAAAGAAATCCCATCTACAGCTACTGAATTGGCCAAACTAAAGGAAGGATATAGCCAAAGTCCCAAAGAATCTGAAACTGAATGTGTTTGGAGACTCTCTCTCACACGGGCTGACCAAATTCTGTTCTCAGAAAAAGAGGCAGAAGGGTACTGGAGGGGCAGGAGTCTTCCTTACCACAGGAGATAACCGTGCTCCTTGGTCCCTCCCCAGAGAGCTGCTGATTGGGCTGGCAGACTCAGTCCTTCAGAAAGAGGAGATCCCCTGGCTATAGTAAGGAATGTCAATCAGACTGTAGAAAGTGTACAGAAAGCGGCTCGTTTACAAATGATGCATGATAGGAAATTAACACCACGAGGTGAATCTCCAGTGATGGTGCCTGTGGATCCTGAGAGAATGATACCTCTTACCAGAGGCCTCCCTGAAGCTGTGAAACCCATAGGCATGCAGCTAAAAGGACAAATAGAAAGTCTCCCAATTGCAGAAAGAGCTGTAGCCACCTTGGAGGCAGCAGCTATTTCCCTCAGTCTTAACCGGGCAAAAGGGAAGGTTTGGACCTGGGGGGGAAGGTGGCACAAGAATTAATTAATTACGGGAGAAAATATGGCCCAATTCCTTCAAATACAACTGATTCTAGATCAATTCGGCGCACAGAGTGCAAAACCCTGTCCCCAGCAAAACTCCAAAAGGTAAGGTTCTCCCCTGGGCTGGGTAGACAAACAAATACAGGGGAAGAACGCAAGGAGAAAAGAAATGCCCTGTGGATTGCGGCCTTACAAAAGGGAGTCCCAAGGACCCTAATGGATGGCCAGCCCGCTAATAAATTAGAACTATTCATCCAAGAGTGGCCAGCAAAAGAGGAACCATTAAAAGCTGTCCCTGCTACAGCCCCTCCCCTGGAGGAACCACAAGAAAGGGAAGGTGACAGAAAACCCTTATCTTTGCAGAAGGTAAGCCAGGGGGCGAAGGGTGGATTCACATCAGGCGCCTTTCTAACAATTCCAGAGGAGACCCGTTAATAACCTGTCCTACTGGTCCCCACAAAGCCCCGGTAACTTTTTTAGTAGATACTGGTGCTCAGGTGTCTGCCCTTAAAATTGAAGATGCCTCCTCACGTGGAATCACTCCCTCACGTAAGAGTATACGTGTCACAGATGTTTTTGAGAATACCCAAGCCCAGATGACAGCAAAGGTAAGACGCTGGTTACCGGCAGAAGAGAAAGCAGTTGACACCCTAATGATTACAGGTGAATTTCCTACAAATTCACTGGGTCTGGACCTCCTAAAGGGAAGGCCTTGGACCAATGAAGAAGGAAAAATAGGGACTTTGGGGCAGGAAACCTCCCATTTGTGTTTGTTAAGTTCTGCTCCTGCTCTTCCCCCCTCCCTAGTAACCAATGTCAAACCTTACCCCTTGCCTTTAGGAGCCAGAGAAGGAATCACACCAATTATTGCACATTTGAAAGAAAAAGGAATAGTGATTGCAACACATTCCCCTTACAATGCTCCTGTGTGGCCAGTCCGCAAGCCTAATGGCAACTGGAGACTGACAGGAGACTATCGGCGGCTTAACTCAAATACAGGGCCTCTCACTGCTGCAGTCCCAAACATTGCTGAGCTGAGAGCTACTAGACAAGAACAAGCTCATCCAATTGTGGCCACTATTGATGTCAAGGACATGTTTTTTATGGTCCCCTCGCAGGAACAAGATCAGGAGCGTTTTGCTTTCACGGGGGAGGGCCAGCAATATACTTTCACTCGCCTCCCACAAGGATTCAAACACTCACCCACTCTAGCACATCATGCACTAGCACAAGAATTGTCACTCATTCCTCCTGCACCAGGAGTAAGAGTATACCAATACATTGATGGCATTTTGGCGGCAGGAGATGAGATTACACCTGTACAAACAACACAAACAAACATCATTAAACATCTAGAATCCCCGGGCTTACGTATTCCTCCTGAAAAAGTACAACTCCCTTCCCTAGAAGTAAAATTCTTGGGAATCTGGTGGAAAGGAGGAATGGTGTGTATTGCCCCAGACACCCTCAGCCACCGAGACCAAATTGAAACCCCAGAGACTAAAATTTTAAAGACCTGCGGCATGCTTTAGGCCTGCTAATTTTTTGGAGGAAACACATTCCTGACTTTTCAATAATTGCAAGGCCCCTGTATGATTTGCTAGGAAAAAAAGCAAAGTGGGATTGGACTCCCTTGCACGATGAGGCCCTACAACTCCTAATTTTTGAAGCTAACACATACCAATCCCTAGGTCCTATACATCCCACTGATCCAGTACACATGGAATGGCGATTTGCAAGCTCTGGACTGTCTATACATTTATGGCAGAAAGGACCCGATGGTCCGACCAGACCCATAGGGTTTTACTCACGCAGTTTAAAGATGTAGAAAAACTATATTCTACCTGGGAAAAAAGTTTATTCGTGGTCAGCACTGCTTTTCAGGAAGCAGAGAAAACTACCCACAAACAACCCCTGATTTTAAGGGAACCTTTTCAAGTCATCAAGTCAGTTTTGGCAGGAATCCCACCCCCTGACGGGGTGGCCCAACGTGCCTCTGTTTGCAAACGGTATGCTCAAATGGAACATTATTGCACCATTTTTCAAGTAACAGAAGGAGCTCGCAAAAATCTTCCTCTACAAGATGAGGTAACCCTAAATAGCACCACTGACTTTTCACCTTCTATGATCCAAGTTGCTCCCCCGTACTCAGAACGATTGCAGAATGTGTGGTTTACGGATGCATCAGCAAAGCGAGAAGGTAAGGTTTGGAAATGTGGTGCTGTAGCCTTACAAATAAATACAGGCAAGCAAATTGTAACAGAAGGGGAAGGTAGTGCACAAGTGGGAGAACTGGCAGCAGTCTGGAGTGTATTTAACCATGCATCTGAAACCTCAGACTCTGTATATGTTTACACTGATTCTTTTGCTGTGTTCAAAGGGTGTACTGAATGGCTCCCCTTCTGGGACAAAAAGGACTGGGAAGTAAACAGGGTGCCTGCTTGGCAAAAGGAAAAATGGCAAGAAATTCTTGCTGTAGCAAAAAAGGGGAATTTCTTAGTTGGCTGGGTAGCCTCTCATCAAGAAAAGGAAACCCCAACTAGCCACTGGAATCACAAAGTAGATGAGAGGGCCAGATTAGCCCCACTAAGTAGAAAACCTCCAAGAGAAAACTGGGATCCATTCTTAGAATGGTTGCACTTAAAGCGACAGCACACCGGGGCACAAGACCTATACAAGGAAGCAGCAAGCAGAGGATGGCCGGGGACTCGGGAAATGTGCCGTACCTGCAGATCTTCATGCGAGCAGTGCCGGACCCGATCAGAGCGTCACCCTTTAGAACAGCCCCCCTCACATATCAGAGACAGGAAAGGGACTGTGGGACACATGGCAAGTAGATGATATTGGACCTTTTGGAAAGTCTGAGGGCAAACAACACGTGGCGGTAGAAGCCAGGTCAGGACTAGTCCAAGCAGGAGCCTTCTCTCGGGCAACTAGTGCAAACACATTAGAAGCCCTTAAAATGTGGTTCAGTTTCTTTCCAAAACCTGTACCTATCCAATCCGACAACGGGGCACATTTCACAGCGAGCATCGTCCAAAAATGGGCCAAAGAAGAAGGGATCCAGTGGATATTTCACACACCCCATTATCCACAAGCAAATGGCATCGTCGAGAGAACAAATGGCCTGCTTAAGCGATTTCTGAAACCTCAACATTCTAATTGGACTGAACGACTATGGGATGCTGTGAAAACAGTACATGAGCAATGGGGAGTAAATGGATGTCCCAGACTCACAGCTTTTTATCTGCAGCCTCCCTCCTTGATACCAGCAACATCTAAACCTACAGGTAATCAAAAACCCGCACGCTTCCCAGGACAGCCTGTATGGGTGGAACTGCCTACCGCAGGAGCTGTACCCATGGTACTCACTACTCCTTTGAACATGCATACCTGGAAAGCAAACGATGCTTATGGCAAAGAACACAAAATAAGCTCTCGCTGGCTTATTCCTACATTTTAATATTAGCCCTGAAAGGGGCTGGACAGACTTTTTCTTGTCTTTCACAGGTAACTGAACAACAGGAGAAAAAAATATTCAGGACTGTGCATGAAAAACCTCAGATACAAACTATGCTTCGGTTTACTGGTAATTGTGATTGTAACATGTTAGCTCTATTTTTATGCTTATTTACCTTGTGCATGTGCTCAGCAGAGCTAGCTAGCAGAGCTAGATCAAAGGAACCTTGCCTGGAAATTAGGAAAAGGGTTTGCAAAAATATGGAATCCTACTGATCAAGGTGTATGTGTAACATTACCTGATTCTGCCGAACCAGGATTGCCATCTTACATAGTACCCTTGAATTTATCTTTTGTCCTCAATATGACTAGTGTGGCAGCTCCATTGCCTCTACCTGAACAGTGGACAAGTCAGAAAAATGGAGCCCAAGTTGAGTGCAGAGGTACCCCTATAGTACATAACCTTTACCAAACATATGACCCACCTTCTGATGCACCTCATGAAGGACAGTTGCACCAGAAATATTGTAGAACTAGGCGTCCAAAGGTAAATAGAACCATCTTATCTCAAATTGAATCCCCTCACCCAGCCATCAAATTAGATAAAAGTCAATTCAGCCCTGAGACAATAACCTTTGAGGAATATAATGCTAAACAGCCCTGCCTTGTTTACCCATGGGATCCACGGTTTGACCCACTCTACACACCAGATGTAGATGAAGGCAAATATAGCACAGTTTTTAACCCTTCCTGCTGTGGTCAACTTCCGAACATAACGAATAGAACCCCAATCGACTGACAACATTTAATGTGGGCATGGTCTGTACAAACAGTTCTTAAAGGTAAATTTAGAGACTAAAAAAGACTACAAAAGAAGATAGTCCTCTATTCAATTGCTCAAAGGTGATAACATGCAAAGAAGGACCAGGAGATCCTCCAGAAACATGGTTTTCACTTAGAATTCGAACATTAGGAACTGATGTGTGTACTTGTTGGGGATACCTCTCAAAAGGCTGGAGAAATCAAGATGAGTCCTGTAACTCCTCCTACAAATACCTTCTCAACCCATGTGGAGTTCCTTTTACCCCCTACCCAGTCCGTGGGACTCCAATCAATACTAAGCCAAAAATCACCATCCTTGATTATGCAGATGCAACTAAGTGGAAAACTGCAAAATATATAGCCCCTCTTGGAATGGCTTGGGGATGCTCTGATGAGATATTTTATTCACATTTGTCATTAGAACAACATGCTGGACTTAGGTGTGGAATTGGAATTCCCTCCCTTTGCCCCAGACGTATTTTTACTTTCACCAAAGTGTCTAAAGAACGTCACTGTCGTAGTGTTCCCTCTTCAAAGGCAACACAAAGAGCAGAATGGGCAATTCAAGGAGTTGACATTCCAGATTACTATACCACTGGACAAAAAGTATCTCTATTTCTGGAAAATTTCTTTACTCCCTATGTTACCTTTAAAAGACACCAGTTCGTATTAGAAGATATTACCTGGCAATTAAGTATATGAAGCAATTGGACACAAGATGCATTTGGAGAATTATACACCCAAGTCCAGCAAAATACTAAAATGACCCTGCAAAATAGATTAGCTTTAGAGATGGTATTGTTAAAAGAACAAGGAGTTTGTGGGATGTTCAATAGAACAGAAACTGAGGGTTGTATTACAATTCATAATGCCTCTAGCTCCGCTGAGGAGGCATGAGCTAAGATGAGAGAAATAAGTAATCATACTAGAAATTTGTTTCATGCAATGCAACCGCGAGAAGTATTTGATAGTTCATGGGTCACTACCATCCTAAAGTATTTTGGGCTCACAGGGTGGGGAAAATGGTTAGCACAACTTGGAATAACAATTGCTACTGGAATTGCATTGCTAATCGTTGGTATTGGCTGGGTTAAATGCATGATACAACACTTACTCCTTTCCTTCTCCCCCTCTGTACGCTGTATTCAAATCACCACCACCGAAGAAGGCTGACCCTTGCCTCTCCCCCCCCACCACCACCACCACCGCTGCCTGCTGCGAGACACTCTGAGGCCTCCTGGAGCCGACGCCGCCCGCCTGAGGAGAACCCCCCGAACCTGCAGCCCTGGAGCGGAACCACGAGTGAGTTGTGGAACCCCTCCCCTGCTGCTGCGTGCCGTGCTGAGAGCACCGCGAGTGGGCCAAGGCTCGGCTGCAGCGACCGGGCACCGCGCCTGCAACTCGGAGGACGGGCGGCCGCCTTGCAGCCAAACTGCTCCCAAGGTCAGAGGAGGCAGATAAGACGCTTCCAACTGCTTCGCTCCCCCCACCCCATCTCGGCGGCACTAAAGGTAGCACAGTGAGCTGCTGCTCAGACGGACCTTCCCTTCTCTTTTTTTTTTTCTTTCTTTTTCCTTTTTTGTAATTGGGAGACATTGCCAGCATGGGCGCAGAGTTTCAGCACCAGAAGACCCCGTACTACAGGTATGGACTTGCTTTTTAACAAAAAAAGGCATAAAATACGACCAACAGGCTTTAACAGCCTTAAGCACATGGTGTAAGAGCCACAGACTAGACGGCTCCGAGGGGACTGCCCTGGGCTTGGAAAGGTTGAAGCAGGCTGGTAAAATTAGAATCGAAGCGGCTCCCACAGGAGATGAGACAGCTATTAATGTGCTAAAGCCTTGGAGGCTCCTTTAAAAAGGAGAATAATGCAAGGATGACGGTGGGAACGCGGCGGGCGCCGCCCACTGAGGCCGGCAGCGAGGAGAGGGCGCCGGGAGAGGCAGCGGGAGGCGTGGCCGCAGCACCGGGCGCGCAAGAGAGCACCGCGGCCGAGCAGCCTTTCCGCCAGCTGCACATCCTGGTCCCTCTCGCCCTGGGAAATGCGTGTGGGGGCTGGGGCCAGGGGGGCTCCGTCCCTCTCAGCCCTGGGGTGACCGCCCCGAGTATCCCCCGCCATGACTTGGACAGAGATCCCCCCAGTCCCGATCGTTCCCCGACAGGAGAGGCCTGAAGACACCACAGGACCCCCCAGGATGCAGAGGGACGGAGACAGCCCCGGGCCATGCGTGCTCCTCACCCCCGCTGAGGCCGGGGGGGCTCCGGCCTCCTCTCCCACGGGGAAGGCGGAGGCTTGGGGATTTGTTTGCATCGCAAGCGACTCGCTGGGAGAGCAAAGCTCACTCAAGGCATTTGATGTGGTTTTTGCCAATTTTATTTTGTTTTACCGTGTTTTACCTGGCATTAGCTGATTTTACCTGGTATTACCTGATTTTACCGTGTTTTACCTGTATTAGATAATATTAGATGGTATTAGCCGGTATTACCGTGTTTTACCTGGTATTACCGTGTTTTACCTGGTATTACCTTTGGTGGGCTTCGGGTGGTGTCCGAACTCTTCCGATTTTGTCCCTCGTTGCCCCGGCGCTGCTGGGGCCCTGCCTTTGCCGAGCCGGGGTTGCTGTCCCTCGTTGCCCCGGCAGTTGCCCGTCCCTGCCTTTGCCGAGCTGGGGTGCGGTCCCTCGTTGCCCCGGTAGTTGCCCGTCCCTGCCTTTGCCGAGCTGGGGTGCGGTCCCTCGTTGCCCCGGCAGTTGCCCGTCCCTGCCTTTGCCGAGCTGGGGTGCGGTCCCTCGTTGCCGCGGTAGTTGCCCGTCCCTGCCTTTGCCGAGCCGGGGTTGCTGGCGCTCCCACTGCCATCTGGAGGGGCCGGCGCAGGTACCTGAGAAAAGTGGCAGAGAGAAAAGGCGCATTGGCAGCGAGAAGCGGCGCAGCGAACCATCCCATCTCCCTCCCAGCCACCCCCTCACACCCGCCCCGGCCCGGGGCTCCAGGGCCGCGGCGCTGAGGGCCGGGCCGCTCCCAGAGCTCCGGCCTCGGGGCTTCCGCTCCTCTCCGCCCGCTCCGCTCCGCTGCTGCCGCCTCCACGCCGGGACTGCAACTGAAGCCCCGCCACCGCCGCCGCCTTATATAGGCAGCCTAAGCCCCGCCCCCCCCGGGCGACAGCCAATGGGAATCGAGCGCCAAGGTTCCTCATTGTGAGGAAACAATGAGGGGCGGGGCCAGAACGTAGCGGAGCGATCTGATTGGTCGAGAGGCAGCGGGTCAATGACATCACACCCCGGGCATTACCAAAGCTTAGCAAAAATGAAACCCTATAAAATAGAAAAATTACATTTAAAACGCCACTGGAGTGTGGCATTCAGCAGCGGCCGCTCTTTATTGGGGCCAGGTGCACCAGGGGATTTCTCCTCTGAAATATCCTGTGTGCCGAGGGCTCCAAAGCTCCTGTTCACACGCTGTGCTTTGCATCCTTTTGCATTGCTATCATTCGATTCAACGCTGCCCTGAACTCCCCGCTGGACGCTGCAAAGAGCGGTCTCAGAGCTGCTGAGCCACTACTAGCAGGCATCCTGTGACCATGCCTGGCAGTGCTGGCCGCAAATTTTCTGTGGAAACAGAGCGTCCTGCAGCTGTATCCAACGCGCCTGCACAGCCATCACAAAAACGCTCGCCCAAGACAGACACGCTATCAGAAGCGGCCGATCCATGCTTAAGCATCATGCCTGGAAATAGCGGCTGGCCAGGAAGTCCTAATGTCGCCGCTGCCCTTTGTGACAACTCTGCGGCGCAGGCGGCGGGGCCACGACGTCTCCGGGCGACGACACTGCCCCAGAGGCAGGGGGCTCGGGGACGGCCAGTGCCAGCACCGCACCGAGCCCGCTGATTGCTCCACAGGCCGCGGCCTCTGTGACACGCGGGGACAGCGCCTGGCTCGCAGCGCAGGGAGGCAGGGCCGGCATCAGGGCGGGCTGGGGGAGGGGTCGGCGTTGAAGCCCCACTTGGGCTGCCTTGGGCTGCCATTGCGGCTCAGGCCGGCCTTAGGGCTGGCCCTGCCCTTAGGGCTAACGGTGGCCTTGAGCTTGGAGCCTGCCTTGGGCTAGGGAGTGCACCTGGGGCACTGGCCTTAACTCCATGAATGGTTGGCCTTAGGGCAGCAGTTGGGGCTGAGTTTGGGAGTTAGAGCTAAAGGCGGCATTGGAGTGTGGGCTGGGGCTGGGCTCGAAGCTGGACTTAGGGCTTCAGTTGGGATTGGTGTTGGGCTTGATCTTAAGAGTTGCAGTTGGGGCTGGCTTTGGCCTTCGAGCTCACCGTTGTTATAAACGAGGCTGAGACTTTTTTTAAAAAAGAAAAGCCAACTCGTTTGTTTATTCATTAACAACTGAGAGCGAGAACCCAGGATAAGCCCAGGCTCCGCACGACAAGCCAGAGTAAAGCAGCACACAAAAAGGACAGTGTGACCCACTGGGTGCAACCTCGGACCCCAAGTTCCGCAGGAGCTCCCCGGATAAAGTCCCAGGTCCGTTCTTATGCCCTCTGTCCGTTCACAATTGGTGGATTTTGGATTCTTCTTCTGATTGGCTCGCTTCCAGGGGTTCTATTGGTCTTTATCAAGATGCATTTTTGTCCAATCATTTCCCGAGGGTGTCGAATGATTGGCTAAGTGGTCCAAGATGTTGACATCACCTGCATGAGGTCATTTTCTAGTCCATCACGTCATCACATCCCCAATTGCGTCTCCACCTAGTGCTCACACTCCGATATTACACCCAGACAGTCTCGCAATATCCTCCGTTAACATGCCCATTTATCCAACTATCAACTCCCCTCTTTTCTATCTCCTCCAAACAGTAAAAATCAACACCCTGAAACCAATTCATTTATTACACCGTTGCATTTGGTTTAGGGCTGAGCATTTAGCAAGGGGCTGGAATTAGGAGAGGCCTCGGCGTTAGGGCTGGGTTTTACATTACAGCTACCATTGGCGTGAAGGCTAAATGCGGCGTTTGCCTTCAGCCTGGCCTTGGTATTGGCTCTGGGGGTGCACGGGTCTGCCACTGGCATGGGATGAAATCCAGGACTGTGAGCATGTCTAAACATGGAGTGAGACTGAGATCAGAATGGGCGTGCGCTTTGGGACCGAGCGCACGCCCAGCGGAAAAGAGAAGACGTCACTGCGGGATGTCCCTGGCATCGTCCCCGCCCTGCTCAGGCACCACCAAACCTGGCGGCAGCTGCCTTGGCCAAGATGCAGGTGCTCCCAGCTCTGGCTGCTCCCGCTTCCGGGTGCTCCCAGCCCCCCTCCAGCTCTGCTGGAGCCCCTTTAGGCACTGCAAGGGTGATTGGCCCCAAACTGGGCCCTACTTTTACTGTCAAATAAAATACAACAATTTTTTGGCATCGACATTTAATCTCGTTTGGTTTTAATCTCACATCTGGCAATATTTTGAACCTTCTAAGTTCTTTCTGGTTTATGCTCAGAGACTTCGCCTGCTTTGCTTTTCTGGGTCTGAACCGGATCGTAACACTTTATTGGCATAGTCGGCAGGATCCCCGTAAAATGAGAGTGTTGTTTCCAAAAAATGCATGAATTGCTAATTCTTATGATTGGATCATTTTAGGAAAATAAAACAACGTACCTTTCTACATTTCCTAACACCTCTCTACCTTTCTTACTCTGTCTTACTCTTTTGTTTGTTTGTTTGTTTGCTTGTGTGTTTGCACATGCACCTGAGCTAAAACGGTGCTCCCGAGGCCCAGGGTCTGGGAAATTGGCACTCCTGTAGGTAAAAGACCTGGGAGGTTTGGAAAGTAATTTTGAGACTTGTAACTTTGGTAAACACTAGGTGCTCTCGAGGTGTAAGGAGTAGGACCTCAGAAACCATTTTGTAAGGGGTGTCCCTCAAGAGAGACTACTCCAGTGTTTGTAACTTTCTTTGGTTTGGCAGAAGAGGAACCTTCCCAGAGTGCAGGGGTGAGACTTTTGTAAATTTACTTTACGCTGGGCATCCTCTAGGAATGATCACTCCGACATTTGTAAGTAACATGGGACATCATACACAAGCTTTGTTTACTTTGTTGGATGAATTTGGTGCCAGGCCATCTCCTCCAGGGACGGACTGGGCACAAAACTATTGGTATAATATCCAAGCACTTGTTGATCGAGTCTCTGTCCTGCGCACAGGAGTGAGACTCAAAAAAGGTAAAGCACAACCAGTGGTATGTTCTGTCTTAGCTGCTGCTGTGCTAGCTGCAGTAGAACACAGAGAGCACCAGCAGAAAGCTGATATGGAAGTTACTGCTTCATTACAGCATTTGGTTAAAGCATTGCCATTTCAGCTGGAGCTAACACCCACCTCCTCCAGGAAGAGATAAGGAATGAAAAGGCTAGTGTCTGTGTGCTCCGAGAGGAGCTGTTTGCAAGATCAGCAAATGAGGGAAAAAAGGAGTCAGAGCTGGAACTATCTAAAGAAGCGTACCCCCTCTCGGACTTAGAATCCTTGCGTAATCACTCAGAAAAGCCCTCAGCCTCGCTCCGTCCCTTCATTAAAACAGAATACACCCATGAGGCTTCAGACGACGACACACCTGACATAACCACAAAAGAAATCCCATCTACAGCTACTGAATTGGCCAAACTAAAGGAAGGATATAGCCAAAGTCCCAAAGAATCTGAAACTGAATGTGTTTGGAGACTCTCTCTCACACGGGCTGACCAAATTCTGTTCTCAGAAAAAGAGGCAGAAGGGTACTGGAGGGGCAGGAGTCTTCCTTACCACAGGAGATAACCGTGCTCCTTGGTCCCTCCCCAGAGAGCTGCTGATTGGGCTGGCAGACTCAGTCCTTCAGAAAGAGGAGATCCCCTGGCTATAGTAAGGAATGTCAATCAGACTGTAGAAAGTGTACAGAAAGCGGCTCGTTTACAAATGATGCATGATAGGAAATTAACACCACGAGGTGAATCTCCAGTGATCGTGCCTGTGGATCCTGAGAGAATGATACCTCTTACCAGAGGCCTCCCTGAAGCTGTGAAACCCATAGGCATGCAGCTAAAAGGACAAATAGAAAGTCTCCCAATTGCAGAAAGAGCTGTAGCCACCTTGGAGGCAGCAGCTATTTCCCTCAGTCTTAACCGGGCAAAAGGGAAGGTTTGGACCTGGGGGGGAAGGTGGCACAAGAATTAATTAATTACGGGAGAAAATATGGCCCAATTCCTTCAAATACAACTGATTCTAGATCAATTCGGCGCACAGAGTGCAAAACCCTGTCCCCAGCAAAACTCCAAAAGGTAAGGTTCTCCCCTGGGCTGGGTAGACAAACAAATACAGGGGAAGAACGCAAGGAGAAAAGAAATGCCCTGTGGATTGCGGCCTTACAAAAGGGAGTCCCAAGGACCCTAATGGATGGCCAGCCCGCTAATAAATTAGAACTATTCATCCAAGAGTGGCCAGCAAAAGAGGAACCATTAAAAGCTGTCCCTGCTACAGCCCCTCCCCTGGAGGAACCACAAGAAAGGGAAGGTGACAGAAAACCCTTATCTTTGCAGAAGGTAAGCCAGGGGGCGAAGGGTGGATTCACATCAGGCGCCTTTCTAACAATTCCAGAGGAGACCCGTTAATAACCTGTCCTACTGGTCCCCACAAAGCCCCGGTAACTTTTTTAGTAGATACTGGTGCTCAGGTGTCTGCCCTTAAAATTGAAGATGCCTCCTCACGTGGAATCACTCCCTCACGTAAGAGTATACGTGTCACAGATGTTTTTGAGAATACCCAAGCCCAGATGACAGCAAAGGTAAGACGCTGGTTAGCGGCAGAAGAGAAAGCAGTTGACACCCTAATGATTACAGGTGAATTTCCTACAAATTCACTGGGTCTGGACCTCCTAAAGGGAAGGCCTTGGACCAATGAAGAAGGAAAAATAGGGACTTTGGGGCAGGAAACCTCCCATTTGTGTTTGTTAAGTTCTGCTCCTGCTCTTCCCCCCTCCCTAGTAACCAATGTCAAACCTTACCCCTTGCCTTTAGGAGCCAGAGAAGGAATCACACCAATTATTGCACATTTGAAAGAAAAAGGAATAGTGATTGCAACACATTCCCCTTACAATGCTCCTGTGTGGCCAGTCCGCAAGCCTAATGGCAACTGGAGACTGACAGGAGACTATCGGCGGCTTAACTCAAATACAGGGCCTCTCACTGCTGCAGTCCCAAACATTGCTGAGCTGAGAGCTACTAGACAAGAACAAGCTCATCCAATTGTGGCCACTATTGATGTCAAGGACATGTTTTTTATGGTCCCCTCGCAGGAACAAGATCAGGAGCGTTTTGCTTTCACGGGGGAGGGCCAGCAATATACTTTCACTCGCCTCCCACAAGGATTCAAACACTCACCCACTCTAGCACATCATGCACTAGCACAAGAATTGTCACTCATTCCTCCTGCACCAGGAGTAAGAGTATACCAATACATTGATGGCATTTTGGTGGCAGGAGATGAGATTACACCTGTACAAACAACACAAACAAACATCATTAAACATCTAGAATCCCCGGGCTTACGTATTCCTCCTGAAAAAGTACAACTCCCTTCCCTAGAAGTAAAATTCTTGGGAATCTGGTGGAAAGGAGGAATGGTGTGTATTGCCCCAGACACCCTCAGCCACCGAGACCAAATTGAAACCCCAGAGACTAAAAAAGACCTGCGGCATGCTTTAGGCCTGCTAATTTTTTGGAGGAAACACATTCCTGACTTTTCAATAATTGCAAGGCCCCTGTATGATTTGCTAGGAAAAAAAGCAAAGTGGGATTGGACTCCCTTGCACGATGAGGCCCTACAACTCCTAATTTTTGAAGCTAACACATACCAATCCCTAGGTCCTATACATCCCACTGATCCAGTACACATGGAATGGCGATTTGCAAGCTCTGGACTGTCTATACATTTATGGCAGAAAGGACCCGATGGTCCGACCAGACCCATAGGGTTTTACTCACGCAGTTTAAAGATGTAGAAAAACTATATTCTACCTGGGAAAAAAGTTTATTCGTGGTCAGCACTGCTTTTCAGGAAGCAGAGAAAACTACCCACAAACAACCCCTGATTTTAAGGGAACCTTTTCAAGTCATCAAGTCAGTTTTGGCAGGAATCCCACCCCCTGACGGGGTGGCCCAACGTGCCTCTGTTTGCAAACGGTATGCTCAAATGGAACATTATTGCACCATTTTTCAAGTAACAGAAGGAGCTCGCAAAAATCTTCCTCTACAAGATGAGGTAACCCTAAATAGCACCACTGACTTTTCACCTTCTATGATCCAAGTTGCTCCCCCGTACTCAGAACGATTGCAGAATGTGTGGTTTACGGATGCATCAGCAAAGCGAGAAGGTAAGGTTTGGAAATGTGGTGCTGTAGCCTTACAAATAAATACAGGCAAGCAAATTGTAACAGAAGGGGAAGGTAGTGCACAAGTGGGAGAACTGGCAGCAGTCTGGAGTGTATTTAACCATGCATCTGAAACCTCAGACTCTGTATATGTTTACACTGATTCTTTTGCTGTGTTCAAAGGGTGTACTGAATGGCTCCCCTTCTGGGACAAAAAGGACTGGGAAGTAAACAGGGTGCCTGCTTGGCAAAAGGAAAAATGGCAAGAAATTCTTGCTGTAGCAAAAAAGGGGAATTTCTTAGTTGGCTGGGTAGCCTCTCATCAAGAAAAGGAAACCCCAACTAGCCACTGGAATCACAAAGTAGATGAGAGGGCCAGATTAGCCCCACTAAGTAGAAAACCTCCAAGAGAAAACTGGGATCCATTCTTAGAATGGTTGCACTTAAAGCGACAGCACACCGGGGCACAAGACCTATACAAGGAAGCAGCAAGCAGAGGATGGCCGGGGACTCGGGAAATGTGCCGTACCTGCAGATCTTCATGCGAGCAGTGCCGGACCCGATCAGAGCGTCACCCTTTAGAACAGCCCCCCTCACATATCAGAGACAGGAAAGGGACTGTGGGACACATGGCAAGTAGATGATATTGGACCTTTTGGAAAGTCTGAGGGCAAACAACACGTGGCGGTAGAAGCCAGGTCAGGACTAGTCCAAGCAGGAGCCTTCTCTCGGGCAACTAGTGCAAACACATTAGAAGCCCTTAAAATGTGGTTCAGTTTCTTTCCAAAACCTGTACCTATCCAATCCGACAACGGGGCACATTTCACAGCGAGCATCGTCCAAAAATGGGCCAAAGAAGAAGGGATCCAGTGGATATTTCACACACCCCATTATCCACAAGCAAATGGCATCGTCGAGAGAACAAATGGCCTGCTTAAGCGATTTCTGAAACCTCAACATTCTAATTGGACTGAACGACTATGGGATGCTGTGAAAACAGTACATGAGCAATGGGGAGTAAATGGATGTCCCAGACTCACAGCTTTTTATCTGCAGCCTCCCTCCTTGATACCAGCAACATCTAAACCTACAGGTAATCAAAAACCCGCACGCTTCCCAGGACAGCCTGTATGGGTGGAACTGCCTACCGCAGGAGCTGTACCCATGGTACTCACTACTCCTTTGAACATGCATACCTGGAAAGCAAACGATGCTTATGGCAAAGAACACAAAATAAGCTCTCGCTGGCTTATTCCTACATTTTAATATTAGCCCTGAAAGGGGCTGGACAGACTTTTTCTTGTCTTTCACAGGTAACTGAACAACAGGAGAAAAAAATATTCAGGACTGTGCATGAAAAACCTCAGATACAAACTATGCTTCGGTTTACTGGTAATTGTGATTGGAACATGTTAGCTCTATTTTTATGCTTATTTACCTTGTGCATGTGCTCAGCAGAGCTAGCTAGCAGAGCTAGATCAAAGGAACCTTGCCTGGAAATTAGGAAAAGGGTTTGCAAAAATATGGAATCCTACTGATCAAGGTGTATGTGTAACATTACCTGATTCTGCCGAACCAGGATTGCCATCTTACATAGTACCCTTGAATTTATCTTTTGTCCTCAATATGACTAGTGTGGCAGCTCCATTGCCTCTACCTGAACAGTGGACAAGTCAGAAAAATGGAGCCCAAGTTGAGTGCAGAGGTACCCCTATAGTACATAACCTTTACCAAACATATGACCCACCTTCTGATGCACCTCATGAAGGACAGTTGCACCAGAAATATTGTAGAACTAGGCGTCCAAAGGTAAATAGAACCATCTTATCTCAAATTGAATCCCCTCACCCAGCCATCAAATTAGATAAAAGTCAATTCAGCCCTGAGACAATAACCTTTGAGGAATATAATGCTAAACAGCCCTGCCTTGTTTACCCATGGGATCCACGGTTTGACCCACTCTACACACCAGATGTAGATGAAGGCAAATATAGCACAGTTTTTAACCCTTCCTGCTGTGGTCAACTTCCGAACATAACGAATAGAACCCCAATCGACTGACAACATTTAATGTGGGCATGGTCTGTACAAACAGTTCTTAAAGGTAAATTTAGAGACTAAAAAAGACTACAAAAGAAGATAGTCCTCTATTCAATTGCTCAAAGGTGATAACATGCAAAGAAGGACCAGGAGATCCTCCAGAAACATGGTTTTCACTTAGAATTCGAACATTAGGAACTGATGTGTGTACTTGTTGGGGATACCTCTCAAAAGGCTGGAGAAATCAAGATGAGTCCTGTAACTCCTCCTACAAATACCTTCTCAACCCATGTGGAGTTCCTTTTACCCCCTACCCAGTCCGTGGGACTCCAATCAATACTAAGCCAAAAATCACCATCCTTGATTATGCAGATGCAACTAAGTGGAAAACTGCAAAATATATAGCCCCTCTTGGAATGGCTTGGGGATGCTCTGATGAGATATTTTATTCACATTTGTCATTAGAACAACATGCTGGACTTAGGTGTGGAATTGGAATTCCCTCCCTTTGCCCCAGACGTATTTTTACTTTCACCAAAGTGTCTAAAGAACGTCACTGTCGTAGTGTTCCCTCTTCAAAGGCAACACAAAGAGCAGAATGGGCAATTCAAGGAGTTGACATTCCAGATTACTATACCACTGGACAAAAAGTATCTCTATTTCTGGAAAATTTCTTTACTCCCTATGTTACCTTTAAAAGACACCAGTTCGTATTAGAAGATATTACCTGGCAATTAAGTATATGAAGCAATTGGACACAAGATGCATTTGGAGAATTATACACCCAAGTCCAGCAAAATACTAAAATGACCCTGCAAAATAGATTAGCTTTAGAGATGGTATTGTTAAAAGAACAAGGAGTTTGTGGGATGTTCAATAGAACAGAAACTGAGGGTTGTATTACAATTCATAATGCCTCTAGCTCCGCTGAGGAGGCATGAGCTAAGATGAGAGAAATAAGTAATCATACTAGAAATTTGTTTCATGCAATGCAACCGCGAGAAGTATTTGATAGTTCATGGGTCACTACCATCCTAAAGTATTTTGGGCTCACAGGGTGGGGAAAATGGTTAGCACAACTTGGAATAACAATTGCTACTGGAATTGCATTGCTAATCGTTGGTATTGGCTGGGTTAAATGCATGATACAACACTTACTCCTTTCCTTCTCCCCCTCTGTACGCTGTATTCAAATCACCACCACCGAAGAAGGCTGACCCTTGCCTCTCCCCCCCCACCACCACCACCACCGCTGCCTGCTGCGAGACACTCTGAGGCCTCCTGGAGCCGACGCCGCCCGCCTGAGGAGAACCCCCCGAACCTGCAGCCCTGGAGCGGAACCACGAGTGAGTTGTGGAACCCCTCCCCTGCTGCTGCGTGCCGTGCTGAGAGCACCGCGAGTGGGCCAAGGCTCGGCTGCAGCGACCGGGCACCGCGCCTGCAACTCGGAGGACGGGCGGCCGCCTTGCAGCCAAACTGCTCCCAAGGTCAGAGGAGGCAGATAAGACACTTCCAACTGCTTCGCTCCCCCCACCCCATCTCGGCGGCACTAAAGGTAGCACAGTGAGCTGCTGCTCAGACGGACCTTCCCTTCTCTTTTTTTTTTTCTTTCTTTTTCCTTTTTTGTAATTGGGAGACATTGCCAGCATGGGCGCAGAGTTTCAGCACCAGAAGACCCCGTACTACAGGTATGGACTTGCTTTTTAACAAAAAAAGGCATAAAATACGACCAACAGGCTTTAACAGCCTTAAGCACATGGTGTAAGAGCCACAGACTAGACGGCTCCGAGGGGACTGCCCTGGGCTTGGAAAGGTTGAAGCAGGCTGGTAAAATTAGAATCGAAGCGGCTCCCACAGGAGATGAGACAGCTATTAATGTGCTAAAGCCTTGGAGGCTCCTTTAAA
Organism: Aphelocoma coerulescens; assembly: GCF_041296385.1. NCBI lineage: Eukaryota > Metazoa > Chordata > Aves > Passeriformes > Corvidae > Aphelocoma > Aphelocoma coerulescens. Next base: position 2,186,166 of record NW_027184055.1, on the reverse strand, counting down.
AAGGAGAATAATGCAAGGATGACGCTGGGAACGCGGCGGGCGCCGCCCACTGAGGCCGGCAGCGAGGAGAGGGCGCCGGGAGAGGCAGCGGGAGGCGTGGCCGCAGCACCGGGCGCGCAAGAGAGCACCGCGGCCGAGCAGCCTTTCCGCCAGCTGCACATCCTGGTCCCTCTCGCCCTGGGAAATGCGTGTGGGGGCTGGGGCCAGGGGGGCTCCGTCCCTCTCAGCCCTGGGGTGACCGCCCCGAGTATCCCCCGCCATGACTTGGACAGAGATCCCCCCAGTCCCGATCGTTCCCCGACAGGAGAGGCCTGAAGACACCACAGGACCCCCCAGGATGCAGAGGGACGGAGACAGCCCCGGGCCATGCGTGCTCCTCACCCCCGCTGAGGCCGGGGGGGCTCCGGCCTCCTCTCCCACGGGGAAGGCGGGGGCTTGGGGATTTGTTTGCATCGCAAGCGACTCGCTGGGAGAGCAAAGCTCACTCAAGGCATTTGATGTGGTTTTTGCCAATTTTATTTTGTTTTACCGTGTTTTACCTGGCATTAGCTGATTTTACCTGGTATTACCTGATTTTACCGTGTTTTACCTGTATTAGATAATATTAGATGGTATTAGCTGGTATTACCGTGTTTTACCTGGTATTACCTGATTTTACCTTTGGTGGACTTCGGGTGGTGTCCGAACTCTTCCGATTTTGTCCCTCGTTGCCCCGGCGCTGCTGGGGCCCTGCCTTTGCCGAGCCGGGGTTGCTGTCCCTCGTTGCCCCGGTAGTTGCCCGTCCCTGCCTTTGCCGAGCCGGGGTTGCTGTCCCTCGTTGCCCTGGCAGTTGCCCGTCCCTGCCTTTGCCGAGCCGGGGTTGCTGTCCCTCGTTGCCGCGGTAGTTGCCCGTCCCTGCCTTTGCCGAGCCGGGGTTGCTGTCCCTCGTTGCCGCGGTAGTTGCCCGTCCCTGCCTTTGCCGAGCCGGGGTTGCTGTCCCTCGTTGCCCCGGTAGTTGCCCGTCCCTGCCTTTGCCGAGCTGGGGTGCGGTCCCTCGTTGCCCCGGCAGTTGCCCGTCCCTGCCTTTGCCGAGCTGGGGTGCGGTCCCTCGTTGCCGCGGTAGTTGCCCGTCCCTGCCTTTGCCGAGCCGGGGTTCCTGGCGCTCCCACTGCCATCTGGAGGGGCCGGCGCAGGTACCTGAGAAAAGTGGCAGAGAGAAAAGGCGCATTGGCGGCGAGAAGCGGCGCAGCGAACCATCCCATCTCCCTCCCAGCCACCCCCTCACACCCGCCCCGGCCCGGGGCTCCAGGGCCGCGGCGCTGAGGGCCGGGCCGCTCCCAGAGCTCCGGCCTCGGGGCTTCCGCTCCTCTCCGCCCGCTCCGCTCCGCTGCTGCCGCCTCCACGCCGGGACTGCAACTGAAGCCCCGCCACCGCCGCCGCCTTATATAGGCAGCCTAAGCCCTGCCCCCCCGGGCGGCAGCCAATGGGAATCGAGCGCCAAGGTTCCTCATTGTGAGGAAACAATGAGGGGCGGGGCCAGAACGTAGCGGAGCGATCTGATTGGTCGAGAGGCAGCGGGTCAATGACATCACACCCCGGGCATTACCAAAGCTTAGCAAAAATGAAACCCTATAAAATAGAAAAATTACATTTAAAACGCCACTGGAGTGTGGCATTCAGCAGCGGCCGCTCTTTATTGGGGCCAGGTGCACCAGGGGATTTCTCCTCTGAAATATCCTGTGTGCCGAGGGCTCCAAAGCTCCTGTTCACACGCTGTGCTTTGCATCCTTTTGCATTGCTATCATTCGATTCAACGCTGCCCTGAACTCCCCGCTGGACGCTGCAAAGAGCGGTCTCAGAGCTGCTGAGCCACTACTAGCAGGCATCCTGTGACCATGCCTGGCAGTGCTGGCCGCAAATTTTCTGTGGAAACAGAGCGTCCTGCAGCTGTATCCAACGCGCCTGCACAGCCATCACAAAAACGCTCGCCCAAGACAGACACGCTATCAGAAGCGGCCGATCCATGCTTAAGCATCATGCCTGGAAATAGCGGCTGGCCAGGAAGTCCTAATGTCGCCGCTGCCCTTTGTGACAACTCTGCGGCGCAGGCGGCGGGGCCACGACGTCTCCGGGCGACGACACTGCCCCAGAGGCAGGGGGCTCGGGGACGGCCAGTGCCAGCACCGCACCGAGCCCGCTGATTGCTCCACAGGCCGCGGCCTCTGTGACACGCGGGGACAGCGCCTGGCTCGCAGCGCAGGGAGGCAGGGCCGGCATCAGGGCGGGCTGGGGGAGGGGTCGGCGTTGAAGCCCCACTTGGGCTGCCTTGGGCTGCCATTGCGGCTCAGGCCGGCCTTAGGGCTGGCCCTGCCCTTAGGGCTAACGGTGGCCTTGAGCTTGGAGCCTGCCTTGGGCTAGGGAGTGCACCTGGGGCACTGGCCTTAACTCCATGAATGGTTGGCCTTAGGGCAGCAGTTGGGGCTGAGTTTGGGAGTTAGAGCTAAAGGCGGCATTGGAGTGTGGGCTGGGGCTGGGCTCGAAGCTGGACTTAGGGCTTCAGTTGGGATTGGTGTTGGGCTTGATCTTAAGAGTTGCAGTTGGGGCTGGCTTTGGCCTTCGAGCTCACCGTTGTTATAAACGAGGCTGAGACTTTTTTTAAAAAAGAAAAGCCAACTCGTTTGTTTATTCATTAACAACTGAGAGCGAGAACCCAGGATAAGCCCAGGCTCCGCACGACAAGCCAGAGTAAAGCAGCACACAAAAAGGACAGTGTGACCCACTGGGTGCAACCTCGGACCCCAAGTTCCGCAGGAGCTCCCCGGATAAAGTCCCAGGTCCGTTCTTATGCCCTCTGTCCGTTCACAATTGGTGGATTTTGGATTCTTCTTCTGATTGGCTCGCTTCCAGGGGTTCTATTGGTCTTTATCAAGATGCATTTTTGTCCAATCATTTCCCGAGGGTGTCGAATGATTGGCTAAGCGGTCCAAGATGTTGACATCACCTGCATGAGGTCATTTTCTAGTCCATCACGTCATCACATCCCCAATTGCGTCTCCACCTAGTGCTCACACTCCGATATTACACCCAGACAGTCTCGCAATATCCTCCGTTAACATGCCCATTTATCCAATTATCAACTCCCCTCTTTTCTATCTCCTCCAAACAGTAAAAATCAACACCCTGAAACCAATTCATTTATTACACCGTTGCATTTGGTTTAGGGCTGAGCATTTAGCAAGGGGCTGGAATTAGGAGAGGCCTCGGCGTTAGGGCTGGGTTTTACATTACAGCTACCATTGGCGTGAAGGCTAAATGTGGCGTTTGCCTTCAGCCTGGCCTTGGTATTGGCTCTGGGGCTGCACGGGTCTGCCACTGGCATGGGATGAAATCCAGGACTGTGAGCGTGTCTAAACATGGAGTGAGACTGAGATCAGAATGGGCGTGCGCTTTGGGACCGAGCGCACGCCCAGCGGAAAAGAGAAGACGTCACTGCGGGATGTCCCTGGCATCGTCCCCGCCCTGCTCAGGCACCACCAAACCTGGCGGCAGCTGCCTTGGCCAAGATGCAGGTGCTCCCAGCTCTGGCTGCTCCCGCTTCCGGGTGCTCCCAGCCCCCCTCCAGCTCTGCTGGAGCCCCTTTAGGCACTGCAAGGGTGATTGGCCCCAAACTGGGCCCTACTTTTACTGTCAAATAAAATACATCAATTTTTTGGCATCGACATTTAATCTCGTTTGGTTTTAATCTCACATCTGGCAATATTTTGAACCTTCTAAGTTCTTTCTGGTTTATGCTCAGAGACTTCGCCTGCTTTGCTTTTCTGGGTCTGAACCGGATCGTAACACTTTATTGGCATAGTCGGCAGGATCCCCGTAAAATGAGAGTGTTGTTTCCAAAAAATGCATGAATTGCTAATTCTTATGATTGGATCATTTTAGGAAAATAAAACAACGTACCTTTCTACATTTCCTAACACCTCTCTACCTTTCTTACTCTGTCTTACTCTTTTGTTTGTTTGTTTGTTTGCTTGTGTGTTTGCACATGCACCTGAGCTAAAACGGTGCTCCCGAGGCCCAGGGTCTGGGAAATTGGCACTCCTGTAGGTAAAAGACCTGGGAGGTTTGGAAAGTAATTTTGAGACTTGTAACTTTGGTAAACACTAGGTGCTCTCGAGGTGTAAGGAGTAGGACCTCAGAAACCATTTTGTAAGGGGTGTCCCTCAAGAGAGACTACTCCAGTGTTTGTAACTTTCTTTGGTTTGGCAGAAGAGGAACCTTCCCAGAGTGCAGGGGTGAGACTTTTGTAAATTTACTTTACGCTGGGCATCCTCTAGGAATGATCACTCCGACATTTGTAAGTAACATGGGACATCATACACAAGCTTTGTTTACTTTGTTGGATGAATTTGGTGCCAGGCCATCTCCTCCAGGGACGGACTGGGCACAAAACTATTGGTATAATATCCAAGCACTTGTTGATCGAGTCTCTGTCCTGCGCACAGGAGCGAGACTCAAAAAAGGTAAAGCACAACCAGTGGTATGTTCTGTCTTAGCTGCTGCTGTGCTAGCTGCAGTAGAACACAGAGAGCACCAGCAGAAAGCTGATATGGAAGTTACTGCTTCATTACAGCATTTGGTTAAAGCATTGCAATTTCAGCTGGAGCTAACACCCACCTCCTCCAGGAAGAGATAAGGAATGAAAAGGCTAGTGTCTGTGTGCTCCGAGAGGAGCTGTTTGCAAGATCAGCAAATGAGGGAAAAAAGGAGTCAGAGCTGGAACTATCTAAAGAAGCGTACCCCCTCTCGGACTTAGAATCCTTGCGTAATCACTCAGAAAAGCCCTCAGCCTCGCTCCGTCCCTTCATTAAAACAGAATACACCCATGAGGCTTCAGACGACGACACACCTGACATAACCACAAAAGAAATCCCATCTACAGCTACTGAATTGGCCAAACTAAAGGAAGGATATAGCCAAAGTCCCAAAGAATCTGAAACTGAATGTGTTTGGAGACTCTCACACGGGCTGACCAAATTCTGTTCTCAGAAAAAGAGGCAGAAGGGTACTGGAGGGGCAGGAGTCTTCCTTACCACAGGAGATAACCGTGCTCCTTGGTCCCTCCCCAGAGAGCTGCTGATTGGGCTGGCAGACTCAGTCCTTCAGAAAGAGGAGATCCCCTGGCTATAGTAAGGAATGTCAATCAGACTGTAGAAAGTGTACAGAAAGCGGCTCGTTTACAAATGATGCATGATAGGAAATTAACACCACGAGGTGAATCTCCAGTGATCGTGCCTGTGGATCCTGAGAGAATGATACCTCTTATCAGAGGCCTCCCTGAAGCTGTGAAACCCATAGGCATGCAGCTAAAAGGACAAATAGAAAGTCTCCCAATTGCAGAAAGAGCTGTAGCCACCTTGGAGGCAGCAGCTATTTCCCTCAGTCTTAACCGGGCAAAAGGGAAGGTTTGGACCTGGGGGGGAAGGTGGCACAAGAATTAATTAATTACGGGAGAAAATATGGCCCAATTCCTTCAAATACAACTGATTCTAGATCAATTCGGCGCACAGAGTGCAAAACCCTGTCCCCAGCAAAACTCCAAAAGGTAAGGTTCTCCCCTGGGCTGGGTAGACAAACAAATACAGGGGAAGAACGCAAGGAGAAAAGAAATGCCCTGTGGATTGCGGGCTTACAAAAGGGAGTCCCAAGGACCCTAATGGATGGCCAGCCCACTAATAAATTAGAACTATTCATCCAAGAGTGGCCAGCAAAAGAGGAACCATTAAAAGCTGTCCCTGCTACAGCCCCTCCCCTGGAGGAACCACAAGAAAGGGAAGGTGACAGAAAACCCTTATCTTTGCAGAAGGTAAGCCAGGGGGCGAAGGGTGGATTCACATCAGGCGCCTTTCTAACAATTCCAGAGGAGACCCGTTAATAACCTGTCCTACTGGTCCCCACAAAGCCCCGATAACTTTTTTAGTAGATACTGGTGCTCAGGTGTCTGCCCTTAAAATTGAAGATGCCTCCTCACGTGGAATCACTCCCTCACGTAAGAGTATACGTGTCACAGATGTTTTTGAGAATACCCAAGCCCAGATGACAGCAAAGGTAAGACGCTGGTTACCGGCAGAAGAGAAAGCAGTTGACACCCTAATGATTACAGGTGAATTTCCTACAAATTCACTGGGTCTGGACCTCCTAAAGGGAAGGCCTTGGACCAATGAAGAAGGAAAAATAGGGACTTTGGGGCAGGAAACCTCCCATTTGTGTTTGTTAAGTTCTGCTCCTGCTCTTCCCCCCTCCCTAGTAACCAATGTCAAACCTTACCCCTTGCCTTTAGGAGCCAGAGAAGGAATCACACCAATTATTGCACATTTGAAAGAAAAAGGAATAGTGATTGCAACACATTCCCCTTACAATGCTCCTGTGTGGCCAGTCCGCAAGCCTAATGGCAACTGGAGACTGACAGGAGACTATCGGCGGCTTAACTCAAATACAGGGCCTCTCACTGCTGCAGTCCCAAACATTGCTGAGCTGAGAGCTACTAGACAAGAACAAGCTCATCCAATTGTGGCCACTATTGATGTCAAGGACATGTTTTTTATGGTCCCCTCGCAGGAACAAGATCAGGAGCGTTTTGCTTTCACGGGGGAGGGCCAGCAATATACTTTCACTCGCCTCCCACAAGGATTCAAACACTCACCCACTCTAGCACATCATGCACTAGCACAAGAATTGTCACTCATTCCTCCTGCACCAGGAGTAAGAGTATACCAATACATTGATGGCATTTTGGTGGCAGGAGATGAGATTACACCTGTACAAACAACACAAACAAACATCATTAAACATCTAGAATCCCCGGGCTTACGTATTCCTCCTGAAAAAGTACAACTCCCTTCCCTAGAAGTAAAATTCTTGGGAATCTGGTGGAAAGGAGGAATGGTGTGTATTGCCCCAGACACCCTCAGCCACCGAGACCAAATTGAAACCCCAGAGACTAAAAAAGACCTGCGGCATGCTTTAGGCCTGCTAATTTTTTGGAGGAAACACATTCCTGACTTTTCAATAATTGCAAGGCCCCTGTATGATTTGCTAGGAAAAAAAGCAAAGTGGGATTGGACTCCCTTGCACGATGAGGCCCTACAACTCCTAATTTTTGAAGCTAACACATACCAATCCCTAGGTCCTATACATCCCACTGATCCAGTACACATGGAATGGCGATTTGCAAGCTCTGGACTGTCTATACATTTATGGCAGAAAGGACCCGATGGTCCGACCAGACCCATAGGCTTTTACTCATGCAGTTTAAAGATGCAGAAAAACGATATTCTACCTGGGAAAAAAGTTTATTCGTGGTCAGCACTGCTTTTCAGGAAGCAGAGAAAACTACCCACAAACAACCCCTGATTTTAAGGGAACCTTTTCCAGTCATCAAGTCAGTTTTGGCAGGAATCCCACCCCCTGACGGGGTGGCCCAACGTGCCTCTGTTTGCAAACGGTATGCTCAAATGGAACATTATTGCACCATTTTTCAAGTAACAGAAGGAGCTCGCAAAAATCTTCCTCTACAAGATGAGGTAACCCTAAATAGCACCACTGACTTTTCACCTTCTATGATCCAAGTTGCTCCCCCGTACTCAGAACGATTGCAGAATGTGTGGTTTACGGATGCATCAGCAAAGCGAGAAGGTAAGGTTTGGAAATGTGGTGCTGTAGCCTTACAAATAAATACAGGCAAGCAAATTGTAACAGAAGGGGAAGGTAGTGCACAAGTGGGAGAACTGGCAGCAGTCTGGAGTGTATTTAACCATGCATCTGAAACCTCAGACTCTGTATATGTTTACACTGATTCTTTTGCTGTGTTCAAAGGGTGTACTGAATGGCTCCCCTTCTGGGACAAAAAGGACTGGGAAGTAAACAGGGTGCCTGCTTGGCAAAAGGAAAAATGGCAAGAAATTCTTGCTGTAGCAAAAAAGGGGAATTTCTTAGTTGGCTGGGTAGCCTCTCATCAAGAAAAGGAAACCCCAACTAGCCACTGGAATCACAAAGTAGATGAGAGGGCCAGATTAGCCCCACTAAGTAGAAAACCTCCAAGAGAAAACTGGGATCCATTCTTAGAATGGTTGCACTTAAAGCGACAGCACACCGGGGCACAAGACCTATACAAGGAAGCAGCAAGCAGAGGATGGCCGGGGACTCGGGAAATGTGCCGTACCTGCAGATCTTCATGCGAGCAGTGCCGGACCCGATCAGAGCGTCACCCTTTAGAACAGCCCCCCTCACATATCAGAGACAGGAAAGGGACTGTGGGACACATGGCAAGTAGATGATATTGGACCTTTTGGAAAGTCTGAGGGCAAACAACACGTGGCGGTAGAAGCCAGGTCAGGACTAGTCCAAGCAGGAGCCTTCTCTCGGGCAACTAGTGCAAACACATTAGAAGCCCTTAAAATGTGGTTCAGTTTCTTTCCAAAACCTGTACCTATCCAATCCGACAACGGGGCACATTTCACAGCGAGCATCGTCCAAAAATGGGCCAAAGAAGAAGGGATCCAGTGGATATTTCACACACCCCATTATCCACAAGCAAATGGCATCGTCGAGAGAACAAATGGCCTGCTTAAGCGATTTCTGAAACCTCAACATTCTAATTGGACTGAACGACTATGGGATGCTGTGAAAACAGTACATGAGCAATGGGGAGTAAATGGATGTCCCAGACTCACAGCTTTTTATCTGCAGCCTCCCTCCTTGATACCAGCAACATCTAAACCTACAGGTAATCAAAAACCCGCACGCTTCCCAGGACAGCCTGTATGGGTGGAACTGCCTACCGCAGGAGCTGTACCCATGGTACTCACTACTCCTTTGAACATGCATACCTGGAAAGCAAACGATGCTTATGGCAAAGAACACAAAATAAGCTCTCGCTGGCTTATTCCTACATTTTAATATTAGCCCTGAAAGGGGCTGGACAGACTTTTTCTTGTCTTTCACAGGTAACTGAACAACAGGAGAAAAAAATATTCAGGACTGTGCATGAAAAACCTCAGATACAAACTATGCTTCGGTTTACTGGTAATTGTGATTGTAACATGTTAGCTCTATTTTTATGCTTATTTACCTTGTGCATGTGCTCAGCAGAGCTAGCTAGCAGAGCTAGATCAAAGGAACCTTGCCTGGAAATTAGGAAAAGGGTTTGCAAAAATATGGAATCCTACTGATCAAGGTGTATGTGTAACATTACCTGATTCTGCCGAACCAGGATTGCCATCTTACATAGTACCCTTGAATTTATCTTTTGTCCTCAATATGACTAGTGTGGCAGCTCCATTGCCTCTACCTGAACAGTGGACAAGTCAGAAAAATGGAGCCCAAGTTGAGTGCAGAGGTACCCCTATAGTACATAACCTTTACCAAACATATGACCCACCTTCTGATGCACCTCATGAAGGACAGTTGCACCAGAAATATTGTAGAACTAGGCGTCCAAAGGTAAATAGAACCATCTTATCTCAAATTGAATCCCCTCACCCAGCCATCAAATTAGATAAAAGTCAATTCAGCCCTGAGACAATAACCTTTGAGGAATATAATGCTAAACAGCCCTGCCTTGTTTACCCATGGGATCCACGGTTTGACCCACTCTACACACCAGATGTAGATGAAGGCAAATATAGCACAGTTTTTAACCCTTCCTGCTGTGGTCAACTTCCGAACATAACGAATAGAACCCCAATCGACTGACAACATTTAATGTGGGCATGGTCTGTACAAACAGTTCTTAAAGGTAAATTTAGAGACTAAAAAAGACTACAAAAGAAGATAGTCCTCTATTCAATTGCTCAAAGGTGATAACATGCAAAGAAGGACCAGGAGATCCTCCAGAAACATGGTTTTCACTTAGAATTCGAACATTAGGAACTGATGTGTGTACTTGTTGGGGATACCTCTCAAAAGGCTGGAGAAATCAAGATGAGTCCTGTAACTCCTCCTACAAATACCTTCTCAACCCATGTGGAGTTCCTTTTACCCCCTACCCAGTCCGTGGGACTCCAATCAATACTAAGCCAAAAATCACCATCCTTGATGATGCAGATGCAACTAAGTGGAAAACTGCAAAATATATAGCCCCTCTTGGAATGGCTTGGGGATGCTCTGATGAGATATTTTATTCACATTTGTCATTAGAACAACATGCTGGACTTAGGTGTGGAATTGGAATTCCCTCCCTTTGCCCCAGACGTATTTTTACTTTCACCAAAGTGTCTAAAGAACGTCACTGTCGTAGTGTTCCCTCTTCAAAGGCAACACAAAGAGCAGAATGGGCAATTCAAGGAGTTGACATTCCAGATTACTATACCACTGGACAAAAAGTATCTCTATTTCTGGAAAATTTCTTTACTCCCTATGTTACCTTTAAAAGACACCAGTTCGTATTAGAAGATATTACCTGGCAATTAAGTATATGAAGCAATTGGACACAAGATGCATTTGGAGAATTATACACCCAAGTCCAGCAAAATACTAAAATGACCCTGCAAAATAGATTAGCTTTAGAGATGGTATTGTTAAAAGAACAAGGAGTTTGTGGGATGTTCAATAGAACAGAAACTGAGGGTTGTATTACAATTCATAATGCCTCTAGCTCCGCTGAGGAGGCATGAGCTAAGATGAGAGAAATAAGTAATCATACTAGAAATTTGTTTCATGCAATGCAACCGCGAGAAGTATTTGATAGTTCATGGGTCACTACCATCCTAAAGTATTTTGGGCTCACAGGGTGGGGAAAATGGTTAGCACAACTTGGAATAACAATTGCTACTGGAATTGCATTGCTAATCGTTGGTATTGGCTGGGTTAAATGCATGATACAACACTTACTCCTTTCCTTCTCCCCCTCTGTACGCTGTATTCAAATCACCACCACCGAAGAAGGCTGACCCTTGCCTCTCCCCCCCCCCCACCACCACCACCGCTGCCTGCTGCGAGACACTCTGAGGCCTCCTGGAGCCGACGCCGCCCGCCTGAGGAGAACCCCCCGAACCTGCAGCCCTGGAGCGGAACCACGAGTGAGTTGTGGAACCCCTCCCCTGCTGCTGCGTGCCGTGCTGAGAGCACCGCGAGTGGGCCAAGGCTCGGCTGCAGCGACCGGGCACCGCGCCTGCAACTCGGAGGACGGGCGGCCGCCTTGCAGCCAAACTGCTCCCAAGGTCAGAGGAGGCAGATAAGACGCTTCCAACTGCTTCGCTCCCCCCACCCCATCTCGGCGGCACTAAAGGTAGCACAGTGAGCTGCTGCTCAGACGGACCTTCCCTTCTCTTTTTTTTTTTCTTTCTTTTTCCTTTTTTGTAATTGGGAGACATTGCCAGCATGGGCGCAGAGTTTCAGCACCAGAAGACCCCGTACTACAGGTATGGACTTGCTTTTTAACAAAAAAAGGCATAAAATACGACCAACAGGCTTTAACAGCCTTAAGCACATGGTGTAAGAGCCACAGACTAGACGGCTCCGAGGGGACTGCCCTGGGCTTGGAAAGGTTGAAGCAGGCTGGTAAAATGAGAATCGAAGCGGAGATGAGACAGCTATTAATGTGCTAAAGCCTTGGAGGCTCCTTTAAAAAGGAGAATAATGCAAGGATGACGGTGGGAACGCGGCGGGCGCCGCCCACTGAGGCCGGCAGCGAGGAGAGGGCGCCGGGAGAGGCAGCGGGAGGCGTGGCCGCAGCACCGGGCGCGCAAGAGAGCACCGCGGCCGAGCAGCCTTTCCGCCAGCTGCACATCCTGGTCCCTCTCGCCCTGGGAAATGCGTGTGGGGGCTGGGGCCAGGGGGGCTCCGTCCCTCTCAGCCCTGGGGTGACCGCCCCGAGTATCTCCCGCCATGACTTGGACAGAGATCCCCCCAGTCCCGATCGTTCCCCGACAGGAGAGGCCTGAAGACACCACAGGACCCCCCAGGATGCAGAGGGACGGAGACAGCCCCGGGCCATGCGTGCTCCTCACCCCAGCTGAGGCCGGGGGGGCTCCGGCCTCCTCTCCCACGGGGAAGGCGGAGGCTTGGGGATTTGTTTGCATCGCAAGCGACTCGCTGGGAGAGCAAAGCTCACTCAAGGCATTTGATGTGGTTTTTGCCAATTTTATTTTGTTTTACCGTGTTTTACCTGGCATTAGCTGATTTTACCTGGTATTACCTGATTTTACCGTGTTTTACCTGTATTAGATAATATTAGATGGTATTAGCCGGTATTACCGTGTTTTACCTGGTATTACCGTGTTTTACCTGGTATTACCGTGTTTTACCTGGTATTACCTTTGGTGGGCTTTGGGTGGTGTCCGAACTCTTCCGATTTTGTCCCTCGTTGCCCCGGCGCTGCTGGGGCCCTGCCTTTGCCGAGCTGGGGTGCGGTCCCTCGTTGCCCCGGCAGTTGCCCGTCCCTGCCTTTGCCGAGCTGGGGTGCGGTCCCTCGCTGCCCCGGCAGTTGCCCGTCCCTGCCTTTGCCGAGCTGGGGTGCGGTCCCTCGTTGCCGCGGTAGTTGCCCGTCCCTGCCTTTGCCGAGCCGGGGTTGCTGGCGCTCCCACTGCCATCTGGAGGGGCCGGCGCAGGTACCTGAGAAAAGTGGCAGAGAGAAAAGGCGCATTGGCGGCGAGAAGCGGCGCAGCGAACCATCCCATCTCCCTCCCAGCCACCCCCTCACACCCGCCCCGGCCCGGGGCTCCAGGGCCGCGGCGCTGAGGGCCGGGCCGCTCCCAGAGCTCCGGCCTCGGGGCTTCCGCTCCTCTCCGCCCGCTCCGCTCCGCTGCTGCCGCCTCCACGCCGGGACTGCAACTGAAGCCCCGCCACCGCCGCCGCCTTATATAGGCAGCCTAAGCCCCGCCCCCCCGGGCGGCAGCCAATGGGAATCGAGCGCCAAGGTTCCTCATTGTGAGGAAACAATGAGGGGCGGGGCCAGAACGTAGCGGAGCGATCTGATTGGTCGAGAGGCAGCGGGTCAATGACATCACACCCCAGGCATTACCAAAGCTTAGCAAAAATGAAACCCTAGAAAATAGAAAAATTACATTTAAAACGCCACTGGAGTGTGGCATTCAGCAGTGGCCGCTCTTTATTGGGGCCAGGTGCACCAGGGGATTTCTCCTCTGAAATATCCTGTGTGCCGAGGGCTCCAAAGCTCCTGTTCACACGCTGTGCTTTGCATCCTTTTGCATTGCTATCATTCGATTCAACGCTGCCCTGAACTCCCCGCTGGACGCTGCAAAGAGCGGTCTCAGAGCTGCTGAGCCACTACTAGCAGGCATCCTGTGACCATGCCTGGCAGTGCTGGCCGCAAATTTTCTGTGGAAACAGAGCGTCCTGCAGCTGTATCCAACGTGCCTGCACAGCCATCACAAAAACGCTCGCCCAAGACAGACACGCTATCAGAAGCGGCCGATCCATGCTTAAGCATCATGCCTGGAAATAGCGGCTGGCCAGGAAGTCCTAATGTCGCCGCTGCCCTTTGTGACAACTCTGCGGCGCAGGCGGCGGGGCCACGACGTCTCCGGGCGACGACACTGCCCCAGAGGCAGGGGGCTCGGGGACGGCCAGTGCCAGCACCGCACCGAGCCCGCTGATTGCTCCACAGGCCGCGGCCTCTGTGACACGCGGGGACAGCGCCTGGCTCGCAGCGCAGGGAGGCAGGGCCGGCATCAGGGCGGGCTGGGGGAGGGGTCGGCGTTGAAGCCCCACTTGGGCTGCCTTGGGCTGCCATTGCGGCTCAGGCCGGCCTTAGGGCTGGCCCTGCCCTTAGGGCTAACGGTGGCCTTGAGCTTGGAGCCTGCCTTGGGCTAGGGAGTGCACCTGGGGCACTGGCCTTAACTCCATGAATGGTTGGCCTTAGGGCAGCAGTTGGGGCTGAGTTTGGGAGTTAGAGCTAAAGGCGGCATTGGAGTGTGGGCTGGGGCTGGGCTCGAAGCTGGACTTAGGGCTTCAGTTGGGATTGGTGTTGGGCTTGATCTTAAGAGTTGCAGTTGGGGCTGGCTTTGGCCTTCGAGCTCACCGTTGTTATAAACGAGGCTGAGACTTTTTTTAAAAAAGAAAAGCCAACTCGTTTGTTTATTCATTAACAACTGAGAGCGAGAACCCAGGATAAGCCCAGGCTCCGCACGACAAGCCAGAGTAAAGCAGCACACAAAAAGGACAGTGTGACCCACTGGGTGCAACCTCGGACCCCAAGTTCCGCAGGAGCTCCCCGGATAAAGTCCCAGGTCCGTTCTTATGCCCTCTGTCCGTTCACAATTGGTGGATTTTGGATTCTTCTTCTGATTGGCTCGCTTCCAGGGGTTCTATTGGTCTTTATCAAGATGCATTTTTGTCCAATCATTTCCCGAGGGTGTCGAATGATTGGCTAAGCGGTCCAAGATGTTGACATCACCTGCATGAGGTCATTTTCTAGTCCATCACGTCATCACATCCCCAATTGCGTCTCCACCTAGTGCTCACACTCCGATATTACACCCAGACAGTCTCGCAATATCCTCCGTTAACATGCCCATTTATCCAACTATCAACTCCCCTCTTTTCTATCTCCTCCAAACAGTAAAAATCAACACCCTGAAACCAATTCATTTATTACACCGTTGCATTTGGTTTAGGGCTGAGCATTTAGCAAGGGGCTGGAATTAGGAGAGGCCTCGGCGTTAGGGCTTGGTTTTACATTACAGCTACCATTGGCGTGAAGGCTAAATGTGGCGTTTGCCTTCAGCCTGGCCTTGGTATTGGCTCTGGGGCTGCACGGGTCTGCCACTGGCATGGGATGAAATCCAGGACTGTGAGCGTGTCTAAACATGGAGTGAGACTGAGATCAGAATGGGCGTGCGCTTTGGGACCGAGCGCACGCCCAGCGGAAAAGAGAAGACGTCACTGCGGGATGTCCCTGGCATCGTCCCCGCCCTGCTCAGGCACCACCAAACCTGGCGGCAGCTGCCTTGGCCAAGATGCAGGTGCTCCCAGCTCTGGCTGCTCCCGCTTCCGGGTGCTCCCAGCCCCCCTCCAGCTCTGCTGGAGCCCCTTTAGGCACTGCAAGGGTGATTGGCCCCAAACTGGGCCCTACTTTTACTGTCAAATAAAATACATCAATTTTTTGGCATCGACATTTAATCTCATTTGGTTTTAATCTCATATCTGGCAATATTTTGAACCTTCTAAGTTCTTTCTGGTTTATGCTCAGAGACTTCGCCTGCTTTGCTTTTCTGGGTCTGAACCGGATCGTAACACTTTATTGGCATAGTCGGCAGGATCCCCGTAAAATGAGAGTGTTGTTTCCAAAAAATGCATGAATTGCTAATTCTTATGATTGGATCATTTTAGGAAAATAAAACAACGTACCTTTCTACATTTCCTAACACCTCTCTACCTTTCTTACTCTGTCTTACTCTTTTGTTTGTTTGTTTGTTTGCTTGTGTGTTTGCACATGCACCTGAGCTAAAACGGTGCTCCCGAGGCCCAGGGTCTGGGAAATTGGCACTCCTGTAGGTAAAAGACCTGGGAGGTTTGGAAAGTAATTTTGAGACTTGTAACTTTGGTAAACACTAGGTGCTCTCGAGGTGTAAGGAGTAGGACCTCAGAAACCATTTTGTAAGGGGTGTCCCTCAAGAGAGACTACTCCAGTGTTTGTAACTTTCTTTGGTTTGGCAGAAGAGGAACCTTCCCAGAGTGCAGGGGTGAGACTTTTGTAAATTTACTTTACGCTGGGCATCCTCTAGGAATGATCACTCCGACATTTGTAAGTAACATGGGACATCATACACAAGCTTTGTTTACTTTGTTGGATGAATTTGGTGCCAGGCCATCTCCTCCAGGGACGGACTGGGCACAAAACTATTGGTATAATATCCAAGCACTTGTTGATCGAGTCTCTGTCCTGCGCACAGGAGCGAGACTCAAAAAAGGTAAAGCACAACCAGTGGTATGTTCTGTCTTAGCTGCTGCTGTGCTAGCTGCAGTAGAACACAGAGAGCACCAGCAGAAAGCTGATATGGAAGTTACTGCTTCATTACAGCATTTGGTTAAAGCATTGCAATTTCAGCTGGAGCTAACACCCACCTCCTCCAGGAAGAGATAAGGAATGAAAAGGCTAGTGTCTGTGTGCTCCGAGAGGAGCTGTTTGCAAGATCAGCAAATGAGGGAAAAAAGGAGTCAGAGCTGGAACTATCTAAAGAAGCGTACCCCCTCTCGGACTTAGAATCCTTGCGTAATCACTCAGAAAAGCCCTCAGCCTCGCTCCGTCCCTTCATTAAAACAGAATACACCCATGAGGCTTCAGACGACGACACACCTGACATAACCACAAAAGAAATCCCATCTACAGCTACTGAATTGGCCAAACTAAAGGAAGGATATAGCCAAAGTCCCAAAGAATCTGAAACTGAATGTGTTTGGAGACTCTCTCTCACACGGGCTGACCAAATTCTGTTCTCAGAAAAAGAGGCAGAAGGGTACTGGAGGGGCAGGAGTCTTCCTTACCACAGGAGATAACCGTGCTCCTTGGTCCCTCCCCAGAGAGCTGCTGATTGGGCTGGCAGACTCAGTCCTTCAGAAAGAGGAGATCCCCTGGCTATAGTAAGGAATGTCAATCAGACTGTAGAAAGTGTACAGAAAGCGGCTCGTTTACAAATGATGCATGATAGGAAATTAACACCACGAGGTGAATCTCCAGTGATCGTGCCTGTGGATCCTGAGAGAATGATACCTCTTATCAGAGGCCTCCCTGAAGCTGTGAAACCCATAGGCATGCAGCTAAAAGGACAAATAGAAAGTCTCCCAATTGCAGAAAGAGCTGTAGCCACCTTGGAGGCAGCAGCTATTTCCCTCAGTCTTAACCGGGCAAAAGGGAAGGTTTGGACCTGGGGGGGAAGGTGGCACAAGAATTAATTAATTACGGGAGAAAATATGGCCCAATTCCTTCAAATACAACTGATTCTAGATCAATTCGGCGCACAGAGTGCAAAACCCTGTCCCCAGCAAAACTCCAAAAGGTAAGGTTCTCCCCTGGGCTGGGTAGACAAACAAATACAGGGGAAGAACGCAAGGAGAAAAGAAATGCCCTGTGGATTGCGGGCTTACAAAAGGGAGTCCCAAGGACCCTAATGGATGGCCAGCCCACTAATAAATTAGAACTATTCATCCAAGAGTGGCCAGCAAAAGAGGAACCATTAAAAGCTGTCCCTGCTACAGCCCCTCCCCTGGAGGAACCACAAGAAAGGGAAGGTGACAGAAAACCCTTATCTTTGCAGAAGGTAAGCCAGGGGGCGAAGGGTGGATTCACATCAGGCGCCTTTCTAACAATTCCAGAGGAGACCCGTTAATAACCTGTCCTACTGGTCCCCACAAAGCCCCGGTAACTTTTTTAGTAGATACTGGTGCTCAGGTGTCTGCCCTTAAAATTGAAGATGCCTCCTCACGTGGAATCACTCCCTCACGTAAGAGTATACGTGTCACAGATGTTTTTGAGAATACCCAAGCCCAGATGACAGCAAAGGTAAGACGCTGGTTACCGGCAGAAGAGAAAGCAGTTGACACCCTAATGATTACAGGTGAATTTCCTACAAATTCACTGGGTCTGGACCTCCTAAAGGGAAGGCCTTGGACCAATGAAGAAGGAAAAATAGGGACTTTGGGGCAGGAAACCTCCCATTTGTGTTTGTTAAGTTCTGCTCCTGCTCTTCCCCCCTCCCTAGTAACCAATGTCAAACCTTACCCCTTGCCTTTAGGAGCCAGAGAAGGAATCACACCAATTATTGCACATTTGAAAGAAAAAGGAATAGTGATTGCAACACATTCCCCTTACAATGCTCCTGTGTGGCCAGTCCGCAAGCCTAATGGCAACTGGAGACTGACAGGAGACTATCGGCGGCTTAACTCAAATACAGGGCCTCTCACTGCTGCAGTCCCAAACATTGCTGAGCTGAGAGCTACTAGACAAGAACAAGCTCATCCAATTGTGGCCACTATTGATGTCAAGGACATGTTTTTTATGGTCCCCTCGCAGGAACAAGATCAGGAGCGTTTTGCTTTCACGGGGGAGGGCCAGCAATATACTTTCACTCGCCTCCCACAAGGATTCAAACACTCACCCACTCTAGCACATCATGCACTAGCACAAGAATTGTCACTCATTCCTCCTGCACCAGGAGTAAGAGTATACCAATACATTGATGGCATTTTGGTGGCAGGAGATGAGATTACACCTGTACAAACAACACAAACAAACATCATTAAACATCTAGAATCCCCGGGCTTACGTATTCCTCCTGAAAAAGTACAACTCCCTTCCCTAGAAGTAAAATTCTTGGGAATCTGGTGGAAAGGAGGAATGGTGTGTATTGCCCCAGACACCCTCAGCCACCGAGACCAAATTGAAACCCCAGAGACTAAAATTTTAAAGACCTGCGGCATGCTTTAGGCCTGCTAATTTTTTGGAGGAAACACATTCCTGACTTTTCAATAATTGCAAGGCCCCTGTATGATTTGCTAGGAAAAAAAGCAAAGTGGGATTGGACTCCCTTGCACGATGAGGCCCTACAACTCCTAATTTTTGAAGCTAACACATACCAATCCCTAGGTCCTATACATCCCACTGATCCAGTACACATGGAATGGCGATTTGCAAGCTCTGGACTGTCTATACATTTATGGCAGAAAGGACCCGATGGTCCGACCAGACCCATAGGGTTTTACTCACGCAGTTTAAAGATGTAGAAAAACTATATTCTACCTGGGAAAAAAGTTTATTCGTGGTCAGCACTGCTTTTCAGGAAGCAGAGAAAACTACCCACAAACAACCCCTGATTTTAAGGGAACCTTTTCAAGTCATCAAGTCAGTTTTGGCAGGAATCCCACCCCCTGACGGGGTGGCCCAACGTGCCTCTGTTTGCAAACGGTATGCTCAAATGGAACATTATTGCACCATTTTTCAAGTAACAGAAGGAGCTCGCAAAAATCTTCCTCTACAAGATGAGGTAACCCTAAATAGCACCACTGACTTTTCACCTTCTATGATCCAAGTTGCTCCCCCGTACTCAGAACGATTGCAGAATGTGTGGTTTACGGATGCATCAGCAAAGCGAGAAGGTAAGGTTTGGAAATGTGGTGCTGTAGCCTTACAAATAAATACAGGCAAGCAAATTGTAACAGAAGGGGAAGGTAGTGCACAAGTGGGAGAACTGGCAGCAGTCTGGAGTGTATTTAACCATGCATCTGAAACCTCAGACTCTGTATATGTTTACACTGATTCTTTTGCTGTGTTCAAAGGGTGTACTGAATGGCTCCCCTTCTGGGACAAAAAGGACTGGGAAGTAAACAGGGTGCCTGCTTGGCAAAAGGAAAAATGGCAAGAAATTCTTGCTGTAGCAAAAAAGGGGAATTTCTTAGTTGGCTGGGTAGCCTCTCATCAAGAAAAGGAAACCCCAACTAGCCACTGGAATCACAAAGTAGATGAGAGGGCCAGATTAGCCCCACTAAGTAGAAAACCTCCAAGAGAAAACTGGGATCCATTCTTAGAATGGTTGCACTTAAAGCGACAGCACACCGGGGCACAAGACCTATACAAGGAAGCAGCAAGCAGAGGATGGCCGGGGACTCGGGAAATGTGCCGTACCTGCAGATCTTCATGCGAGCAGTGCCGGACCCGATCAGAGCGTCACCCTTTAGAACAGCCCCCCTCACATATCAGAGACAGGAAAGGGACTGTGGGACACATGGCAAGTAGATGATATTGGACCTTTTGGAAAGTCTGAGGGCAAACAACACGTGGCGGTAGAAGCCAGGTCAGGACTAGTCCAAGCAGGAGCCTTCTCTTGGGCAACTAGTGCAAACACATTAGAAGCCCTTAAAATGTGGTTCAGTTTCTTTCCAAAACCTGTACCTATCCAATCCGACAACGGGGCACATTTCACAGCGACCATCGTCCAAAAATGGGCCAAAGAAGAAGGGATCCAGTGGATATTTCACACACCCCATTATCCACAAGCAAATGGCATCGTCGAGAGAACAAATGGCCTGCTTAAGCGATTTCTGAAACCTCAACATTCTAATTGGACTGAACGACTATGGGATGCTGTGAAAACAGTACATGAGCAATGGGGAGTAAATGGATGTCCCAGACTCACAGCTTTTTATCTGCAGCCTCCCTCCTTGATACCAGCAACATCTAAACCTACAGGTAATCAAAAACCCGCACGCTTCCCAGGACAGCCTGTATGGGTGGAACTGCCTACCGCAGGAGCTGTACCCATGGTACTCACTACTCCTTTGAACATGCATACCTGGAAAGCAAACGATGCTTATGGCAAAGAACACAAAATAAGCTCTCGCTGGCTTATTCCTACATTTTAATATTAGCCCTGAAAGGGGCTGGACAGACTTTTTCTTGTCTTTCACAGGTAACTGAACAACAGGAGAAAAAAATATTCAGGACTGTGCATGAAAAACCTCAGATACAAACTATGCTTCGGTTTACTGGTAATTGTGATTGTAACATGTTAGCTCTATTTTTATGCTTATTTACCTTGTGCATGTGCTCAGCAGAGCTAGCTAGCAGAGCTAGATCAAAGGAACCTTGCCTGGAAATTAGGAAAAGGGTTTGCAAAAATATGGAATCCTACTGATCAAGGTGTATGTGTAACATTACCTGATTCTGCCGAACCAGGATTGCCATCTTACATAGTACCCTTGAATTTATCTTTTGTCCTCAATATGACTAGTGTGGCAGCTCCATTGCCTCTACCTGAACAGTGGACAAGTCAGAAAAATGGAGCCCAAGTTGAGTGCAGAGGTACCCCTATAGTACATAACCTTTACCAAACATATGACCCACCTTCTGATGCACCTCATGAAGGACAGTTGCACCAGAAATATTGTAGAACTAGGCGTCCAAAGGTAAATAGAACCATCTTATCTCAAATTGAATCCCCTCACCCAGCCATCAAATTAGATAAAAGTCAATTCAGCCCTGAGACAATAACCTTTGAGGAATATAATGCTAAACAGCCCTGCCTTGTTTACCCATGGGATCCACGGTTTGACCCACTCTACACACCAGATGTAGATGAAGGCAAATATAGCACAGTTTTTAACCCTTCCTGCTGTGGTCAACTTCCGAACATAACGAATAGAACCCCAATCGACTGACAACATTTAATGTGGGCATGGTCTGTACAAACAGTTCTTAAAGGTAAATTTAGAGACTAAAAAAGACTACAAAAGAAGATAGTCCTCTATTCAATTGCTCAAAGGTGATAACATGCAAAGAAGGACCAGGAGATCCTCCAGAAACATGGTTTTCACTTAGAATTCAAACATTAGGAACTGATGTGTGTACTTGTTGGGGATACCTCTCAAAAGGCTGGAGAAATCAAGATGAGTCCTGTAACTCCTCCTACAAATACCTTCTCAACCCATGTGGAGTTCCTTTTACCCCCTACCCAGTCCGTGGGACTCCAATCAATACTAAGCCAAAAATCACCATCCTTGATTATGCAGATGCAACTAAGTGGAAAACTGCAAAATATATAGCCCCTCTTGGAATGGCTTGGGGATGCTCTGATGAGATATTTTATTCACATTTGTCATTAGAACAACATGCTGGACTTAGGTGTGGAATTGGAATTCCCTCCCTTTGCCCCAGACGTATTTTTACTTTCACCAAAGTGTCTAAAGAACGTCACTGTCGTAGTGTTCCCTCTTCAAAGGCAACACAAAGAGCAGAATGGGCAATTCAAGGAGTTGACATTCCAGATTACTATACCACTGGACAAAAAGTATCTCTATTTCTGGAAAATTTCTTTACTCCCTATGTTACCTTTAAAAGACACCAGTTCGTATTAGAAGATATTACCTGGCAATTAAGTATATGAAGCAATTGGACACAAGATGCATTTGGAGAATTATACACCCAAGTCCAGCAAAATACTAAAATGACCCTGCAAAATAGATTAGCTTTAGAGATGGTATTGTTAAAAGAACAAGGAGTTTGTGGGATGTTCAATAGAACAGAAACTGAGGGTTGTATTACAATTCATAATGCCTCTAGCTCCGCTGAGGAGGCATGAGCTAAGATGAGAGAAATAAGTAATCATACTAGAAATTTGTTTCATGCAATGCAACCGCGAGAAGTATTTGATAGTTCATGGGTCACTACCATCCTAAAGTATTTTGGGCTCACAGGGTGGGGAAAATGGTTAGCACAACTTGGAATAACAATTGCTACTGGAATTGCATTGCTAATCGTTGGTATTGGCTGGGTTAAATGCATGATACAACACTTACTCCTTTCCTTCTCCCCCTCTGTACGCTGTATTCAAATCACCACCACCGAAGAAGGCTGACCCTTGCCTCTCCCCCCCCACCACCACCACCACCGCTGCCTGCTGCGAGACACTCTGAGGCCTCCTGGAGCCGACGCCGCCCGCCTGAGGAGAACCCCCCGAACCTGCAGCCCTGGAGCGGAACCACGAGTGAGTTGTGGAACCCCTCCCCTGCTGCTGCGTGCCGTGCTGAGAGCACCGCGAGTGGGCCAAGGCTCGGCTGCAGCGACCGGGCACCGCGCCTGCAACTCGGAGGACGGGCGGCCGCCTTGCAGCCAAACTGCTCCCAAGGTCAGAGGAGGCAGATAAGACGCTTCCAACTGCTTCGCTCCCCCCACCCCATCTCGGCGGCACTAAAGGTAGCACAGTGAGCTGCTGCTCAGACGGACCTTCCCTTCTCTTTTTTTTTTTCTTTCTTTTTCCTTTTTTGTAATTGGGAGACATTGCCAGCATGGGCGCAGAGTTTCAGCACCAGAAGACCCCGTACTACAGGTATGGACTTGCTTTTTAACAAAAAAAGGCATAAAATACGACCAACAGGCTTTAACAGCCTTAAGCACATGGTGTAAGAGCCACAGACTAGACGGCTCCGAGGGGACTGCCCTGGGCTTGGAAAGGTTGAAGCAGGCTGGTAAAATGAGAATCGAAGCGGCTCCCACAGGAGATGAGACAGCTATTAATGTGCTAAAGCCTTGGAGGCTCCTTTAAAAAGGAGAATAATGCAAGGATGACGGTGGGAACGCGGCGGGCGCCGCCCACTGAGGCCGGCAGCGAGGAGAGGGCGCCGGGAGAGGCAGCGGGAGGCGTGGCCGCAGCACCGGGCGCGCAAGAGAGCACCGCGGCCGAGCAGCCTTTCCGCCAGCTGCACATCCTGGTCCCTCTCGCCCTGGGAAATGCGTGTGGGGGCTGGGGCCAGGGGGGCTCCGTCCCTCTCAGCCCTGGGGTGACCGCCCCGAGTATCCCCCGCCATGACTTGGACAGAGATCCCCCCAGTCCCGATCGTTCCCCGACAGGAGAGGCCTGAAGACACCACAGGACCCCCCAGGATGCAGAGGGACGGAGACAGCCCCGGGCCATGCGTGCTCCTCACCCCCGCTGAGGCCGGGGGGGCTCCGGCCTCCTCTCCCACGGGGAAGGCGGAGGCTTGGGGATTTGTTTGCATCGCAAGCGACTCGCTGGGAGAGCAAAGCTCACTCAAGGCATTTGATGTGGTTTTTGCCAATTTTATTTTGTTTTACCGTGTTTTACCTGGCATTAGCTGATTTTACCTGGTATTACCTGATTTTACCGTGTTTTACCTGTATTAGATAATATTAGATGGTATTAGCCGGTATTACCATGTTTTACCTGGTATTACCGTGTTTTACCTGGTATTACCGTGTTTTACCTGGTATTACCTTTGGTGGGCTTCGGGTGGTGTCCGAACTCTTCCGATTTTGTCCCTCGTTGCCCCGGCGCTGCTGGGGCCCTGCCTTTGCCGAGCCGGGGTTGCTGTCCCTCGTTGCCCCGGCAGTTGCCCGTCCCTGCCTTTGCCGAGCTGGGGTGCGGTCCCTCGTTGCCCCGGCAGTTGCCCGTCCCTGCCTTTGCCGAGCTGGGGTGCGGTCCCTCGTTGCCCCGGCAGTTGCCCGTCCCTGCCTTTGCCGAGCTGGGGTGCGGTCCCTCGTTGCCGCGGTAGTTGCCCGTCCCTGCCTTTGCCGAGCCGGGGTTGCTGGCGCTCCCACTGCCATCTGGAGGGGCCGGCGCAGGTACCTGAGAAAAGTGGCAGAGAGAAAAGGCGCATTGGCGGCGAGAAGCGGCGCAGCGAACCATCCCATCTCCCTCCCAGCCACCCCCTCACACCCGCCCCGGCCCGGGGCTCCAGAGCCGCGGCGCTGAGGGCCGGGCCGCTCCCAGAGCTCCGGCCTCGGGGCTTCCGCTCCTCTCCGCCCGCTCCGCTCCGCTGCTGCCGCCTCCACGCCGGGACTGCAACTGAAGCCCCGCCACCGCCGCCGCCTTATATAGGCAGCCTAAGCCCCGCCCCCCCGGGCGGCAGCCAATGGGAATCGAGCGCCAAGGTTCCTCATTGTGAGGAAACAATGAGGGGCGGGGCCAGAACGTAGCGGAGCGATCTGATTGGTCGAGAGGCAGCGGGTCAATGACATCACACCCCGGGCATTACCAAAGCTTAGCAAAAATGAAACCCTATAAAATAGAAAAATTACATTTAAAACGCCACTGGAGTGTGGCATTCAGCAGCGGCCGCTCTTTATTGGGGCCAGGTGCACCAGGGGATTTCTCCTCTGAAATATCCTGTGTGCCGAGGGCTCCAAAGCTCCTGTTCACACGCTGTGCTTTGCATCCTTTTGCATTGCTATCATTCGATTCAACGCTGCCCTGAACTCCCCGCTGGACGCTGCAAAGAGCGGTCTCAGAGCTGCTGAGCCACTACTAGCAGGCATCCTGTGACCATGCCTGGCAGTGCTGGCCGCAAATTTTCTGTGGAAACAGAGCGTCCTGCAGCTGTATCCAACGCGCCTGCACAGCCATCACAAAAACGCTCGCCCAAGACAGACACGCTATCAGAAGCGGCCGATCCATGCTTAAGCATCATGCCTGGAAATAGCGGCTGGCCAGGAAGTCCTAATGTCGCCGCTGCCCTTTGTGACAACTCTGCGGCGCAGGCGGCGGGGCCACGACGTCTCCGGGCGACGACACTGCCCCAGAGGCAGGGGGCTCGGGGACGGCCAGTGCCAGCACCGCACCGAGCCCGCTGATTGCTCCACAGGCCGCGGCCTCTGTGACACGCGGGGACAGCGCCTGGCTCGCAGCGCAGGGAGGCAGGGCCGGCATCAGGGCGGGCTGGGGGAGGGGTCGGCGTTGAAGCCCCACTTGGGCTGCCTTGGGCTGCCATTGCGGCTCAGGCCGGCCTTAGGGCTGGCCCTGCCCTTAGGGCTAACGGTGGCCTTGAGCTTGGAGCCTGCCTTGGGCTAGGGAGTGCACCTGGGGCACTGGCCTTAACTCCATGAATGGTTGGCCTTAGGGCAGCAGTTGGGGCTGAGTTTGGGAGTTAGAGCTAAAGGCGGCATTGGAGTGTGGGCTGGGGCTGGGCTCGAAGCTGGACTTAGGGCTTCAGTTGGGATTGGTGTTGGGCTTGATCTTAAGAGTTGCAGTTGGGGCTGGCTTTGGCCTTCGAGCTCACCGTTGTTATAAACGAGGCTGAGACTTTTTTTAAAAAAGAAAAGCCAACTCGTTTGTTTATTCATTAACAACTGAGAGCGAGAACCCAGGATAAGCCCAGGCTCCGCACGACAAGCCAGAGTAAAGCAGCACACAAAAAGGACAGTGTGACCCACTGGGTGCAACCTCGGACCCCAAGTTCCGCAGGAGCTCCCCGGATAAAGTCCCAGGTCCGTTCTTATGCCCTCTGTCCGTTCACAATTGGTGGATTTTGGATTCTTCTTCTGATTGGCTCGCTTCCAGGGGTTCTATTGGTCTTTATCAAGATGCATTTTTGTCCAATCATTTCCCGAGGGTGTCGAATGATTGGCTAAGCGGTCCAAGATGTTGACATCACCTGCATGAGGTCATTTTCTAGTCCATCACGTCATCACATCCCCAATTGCGTCTCCACCTAGTGCTCACACTCCGATATTACACCCAGACAGTCTCGCAATATCCTCCGTTAACATGCCCATTTATCCAACTATCAACTCCCCTCTTTTCTATCTCCTCCAAACAGTAAAAATCAACACCCTGAAACCAATTCATTTATTACACCGTTGCATTTGGTTTAGGGCTGAGCATTTAGCAAGGGGCTGGAATTAGGAGAGGCCTCGGCGTTAGGGCTGGGTTTTACATTACAGCTACCATTGGCGTGAAGGCTAAATGCGGCGTTTGCCTTCAGCCTGGCCTTGGTATTGGCTCTGGGGCTGCACGGGTCTGCCACTGGCATGGGATGAAATCCAGGACTGTGAGCGTGTCTAAACATGGAGTGAGACTGAGATCAGAATGGGCGTGCGCTTTGGGACCGAGCGCACGCCCAGCGGAAAAGAGAAGACGTCACTGCGGGATGTCCCTGGCATCGTCCCCGCCCTGCTCAGGCACCACCAAACCTGGCGGCAGCTGCCTTGGCCAAGATGCAGGTGCTCCCAGCTCTGGCTGCTCCCGCTTCCGGGTGCTCCCAGCCCCCCTCCAGCTCTGCTGGAGCCCCTTTAGGCACTGCAAGGGTGATTGGCCCCAAACTGGGCCCTACTTTTACTGTCAAATAAAATACATCAATTTTTTGGCATCGACATTTAATCTCGTTTGGTTTTAATCTCACATCTGGCAATATTTTGAACCTTCTAAGTTCTTTCTGGTTTATGCTCAGAGACTTCGCCTGCTTTGCTTTTCTGGGTCTGAACCGGATCGTAACACTTTATTGGCATAGTCGGCAGGATCCCCGTAAAATGAGAGTGTTGTTTCCAAAAAATGCATGAATTGCTAATTCTTATGATTGGATCATTTTAGGAAAATAAAACAACGTCCCTTTCTACATTTCCTAACACCTCTCTACCTTTCTTACTCTGTCTTACTCTTTTATTTGTTTGTTTGTTTGCTTGTGTGTTTGCACATGCACCTGAGCTAAAACGGTGCTCCCGAGGCCCAGGGTCTGGGAAATTGGCACTCCTGTAGGTAAAAGACCTGGGAGGTTTGGAAAGTAATTTTGAGACTTGTAACTTTGGTAAACACTAGGTGCTCTCGAGGTGTAAGGAGTAGGACCTCAGAAACCATTTTGTAAGGGGTGTCCCTCAAGAGAGACTACTCCAGTGTTTGTAACTTTCTTTGGTTTGGCAGAAGAGGAACCTTCCCAGAGTGCAGGGGTGAGACTTTTGTAAATTTACTTTACGCTGGGCATCCTCTAGGAATGATCACTCCGACATTTGTAAGTAACATGGGACATCATACACAAGCTTTGTTTACTTTGTTGGATGAATTTGGTGCCAGGCCATCTCCTCCAGGGACGGACTGGGCACAAAACTATTGGTATAATATCCAAGCACTTGTTGATCGAGTCTCTGTCCTGCGCACAGGAGCGAGACTCAAAAAAGGTAAAGCACAACCAGTGGTATGTTCTGTCTTAGCTGCTGCTGTGCTAGCTGCAGTAGAACACAGAGAGCACCAGCAGAAAGCTGATATGGAAGTTACTGCTTCATTACAGCATTTGGTTAAAGCATTGCAATTTCAGCTGGAGCTAACACCCACCTCCTCCAGGAAGAGATAAGGAATGAAAAGGCTAGTGTCTGTGTGCTCCGAGAGGAGCTGTTTGCAAGATCAGCAAATGAGGGAAAAAAGGAGTCAGAGCTGGAACTATCTAAAGAAGCGTACCCCCTCTCGGACTTAGAATCCTTGCGTAATCACTCAGAAAAGCCCTCAGCCTCGCTCCGTCCCTTCATTAAAACAGAATACACCCATGAGGCTTCAGACGACGACACACCTGACATAACCACAAAAGAAATCCCATCTACAGCTACTGAATTGGCCAAACTAAAGGAAGGATATAGCCAAAGTCCCAAAGAATCTGAAACTGAATGTGTTTGGAGACTCTCTCTCACACGGGCTGACCAAATTCTGTTCTCAGAAAAAGAGGCAGAAGGGTACTGGAGGGGCAGGAGTCTTCCTTACCACAGGAGATAACCGTGCTCCTTGGTCCCTCCCCAGAGAGCTGCTGATTGGGCTGGCAGACTCAGTCCTTCAGAAAGAGGAGATCCCCTGGCTATAGTAAGGAATGTCAATCAGACTGTAGAAAGTGTACAGAAAGCGGCTCGTTTACAAATGATGCATGATAGGAAATTAACACCACGAGGTGAATCTCCAGTGATCGTGCCTGTGGATCCTGAGAGAATGATACCTCTTATCAGAGGCCTCCCTGAAGCTGTGAAACCCATAGGCATGCAGCTAAAAGGACAAATAGAAAGTCTCCCAATTGCAGAAAGAGCTGTAGCCACCTTGGAGGCAGCAGCTATTTCCCTCAGTCTTAACCGGGCAAAAGGGAAGGTTTGGACCTGGGGGGGAAGGTGGCACAAGAATTAATTAATTACGGGAGAAAATATGGCCCAATTCCTTCAAATACAACTGATTCTAGATCAATTCGGCGCACAGAGTGCAAAACCCTGTCCCCAGCAAAACTCCAAAAGGTAAGGTTCTCCCCTGGGCTGGGTAGACAAACAAATACAGGGGAAGAACGCAAGGAGAAAAGAAATGCCCTGTGGATTGCGGGCTTACAAAAGGGAGTCCCAAGGACCCTAATGGATGGCCAGCCCACTAATAAATTAGAACTATTCATCCAAGAGTGGCCAGCAAAAGAGGAACCATTAAAAGCTGTCCCTGCTACAGCCCCTCCCCTGGAGGAACCACAAGAAAGGGAAGGTGACAGAAAACCCTTATCTTTGCAGAAGGTAAGCCAGGGGGCGAAGGGTGGATTCACATCAGGCGCCTTTCTAACAATTCCAGAGGAGACCCGTTAATAACCTGTCCTACTGGTCCCCACAAAGCCCCGGTAACTTTTTTAGTAGATACTGGTGCTCAGGTGTCTGCCCTTAAAATTGAAGATGCCTCCTCACGTGGAATCACTCCCTCACGTAAGAGTATACGTGTCACAGATGTTTTTGAGAATACCCAAGCCCAGATGACAGCAAAGGTAAGACGCTGGTTACCGGCAGAAGAGAAAGCAGTTGACACCCTAATGATTACAGGTGAATTTCCTACAAATTCACTGGGTCTGGACCTCCTAAAGGGAAGGCCTTGGACCAATGAAGAAGGAAAAATAGGGACTTTGGGGCAGGAAACCTCCCATTTGTGTTTGTTAAGTTCTGCTCCTGCTCTTCCCCCCTCCCTAGTAACCAATGTCAAACCTTACCCCTTGCCTTTAGGAGCCAGAGAAGGAATCACACCAATTATTGCACATTTGAAAGAAAAAGGAATAGTGATTGCAACACATTCCCCTTACAATGCTCCTGTGTGGCCAGTCCGCAAGCCTAATGGCAACTGGAGACTGACAGGAGACTATCGGCGGCTTAACTCAAATACAGGGCCTCTCACTGCTGCAGTCCCAAACATTGCTGAGCTGAGAGCTACTAGACAAGAACAAGCTCATCCAATTGTGGCCACTATTGATGTCAAGGACATGTTTTTTATGGTCCCCTCGCAGGAACAAGATCAGGAGCGTTTTGCTTTCACGGGGGAGGGCCAGCAATATACTTTCACTCGCCTCCCACAAGGATTCAAACACTCACCCACTCTAGCACATCATGCACTAGCACAAGAATTGTCACTCATTCCTCCTGCACCAGGAGTAAGAGTATACCAATACATTGATGGCATTTTGGTGGCAGGAGATGAGATTACACCTGTACAAACAACACAAACAAACATCATTAAACATCTAGAATCCCCGGGCTTACGTATTCCTCCTGAAAAAGTACAACTCCCTTCCCTAGAAGTAAAATTCTTGGGAATCTGGTGGAAAGGAGGAATGGTGTGTATTGCCCCAGACACCCTCAGCCACCGAGACCAAATTGAAACCCCAGAGACTAAAAAAGACCTGCGGCATGCTTTAGGCCTGCTAATTTTTTGGAGGAAACACATTCCTGACTTTTCAATAATTGCAAGGCCCCTGTATGATTTGCTAGGAAAAAAAGCAAAGTGGGATTGGACTCCCTTGCACGATGAGGCCCTACAACTCCTAATTTTTGAAGCTAACACATACCAATCCCTAGGTCCTATACATCCCACTGATCCAGTACACATGGAATGGCGATTTGCAAGCTCTGGACTGTCTATACATTTATGGCAGAAAGGACCCGATGGTCCGACCAGACCCATAGGGTTTTACTCACGCAGTTTAAAGATGTAGAAAAACTATATTCTACCTGGGAAAAAAGTTTATTCGTGGTCAGCACTGCTTTTCAGGAAGCAGAGAAAACTACCCACAAACAACCCCTGATTTTAAGGGAACCTTTTCAAGTCATCAAGTCAGTTTTGGCAGGAATCCCACCCCCTGACGGGGTGGCCCAACGTGCCTCTGTTTGCAAACGGTATGCTCAAATGGAACATTATTGCACCATTTTTCAAGTAACAGAAGGAGCTCGCAAAAATCTTCCTCTACAAGATGAGGTAACCCTAAATAGCACCACTGACTTTTCACCTTCTATGATCCAAGTTGCTCCCCCGTACTCAGAACGATTGCAGAATGTGTGGTTTACGGATGCATCAGCAAAGCGAGAAGGTAAGGTTTGGAAATGTGGTGCTGTAGCCTTACAAATAAATACAGGCAAGCAAATTGTAACAGAAGGGGAAGGTAGTGCACAAGTGGGAGAACTGGCAGCAGTCTGGAGTGTATTTAACCATGCATCTGAAACCTCAGACTCTGTATATGTTTACACTGATTCTTTTGCTGTGTTCAAAGGGTGTACTGAATGGCTCCCCTTCTGGGACAAAAAGGACTGGGAAGTAAACAGGGTGCCTGCTTGGCAAAAGGAAAAATGGCAAGAAATTCTTGCTGTAGCAAAAAAGGGGAATTTCTTAGTTGGCTGGGTAGCCTCTCATCAAGAAAAGGAAACCCCAACTAGCCACTGGAATCACAAAGTAGATGAGAGGGCCAGATTAGCCCCACTAAGTAGAAAACCTCCAAGAGAAAACTGGGATCCATTCTTAGAATGGTTGCACTTAAAGCGACAGCACACCGGGGCACAAGACCTATACAAGGAAGCAGCAAGCAGAGGATGGCCGGGGACTCGGGAAATGTGCCGTACCTGCAGATCTTCATGCGAGCAGTGCCGGACCCGATCAGAGCGTCACCCTTTAGAACAGCCCCCCTCACATATCAGAGACAGGAAAGGGACTGTGGGACACATGGCAAGTAGATGATATTGGACCTTTTGGAAAGTCTGAGGGCAAACAACACGTGGCGGTAGAAGCCAGGTCAGGACTAGTCCAAGCAGGAGCCTTCTCTCGGGCAACTAGTGCAAACACATTAGAAGCCCTTAAAATGTGGTTCAGTTTCTTTCCAAAACCTGTACCTATCCAATCCGACAACGGGGCACATTTCACAGCGACCATCGTCCAAAAATGGGCCAAAGAAGAAGGGATCCAGTGGATATTTCACACACCCCATTATCCACAAGCAAATGGCATCGTCGAGAGAACAAATGGCCTGCTTAAGCGATTTCTGAAACCTCAACATTCTAATTGGACTGAACGACTATGGGATGCTGTGAAAACAGTACATGAGCAATGGGGAGTAAATGGATGTCCCAGACTCACAGCTTTTTATCTGCAGCCTCCCTCCTTGATACCAGCAACATCTAAACCTACAGGTAATCAAAAACCCGCACGCTTCCCAGGACAGCCTGTATGGGTGGAACTGCCTACCGCAGGAGCTGTACCCATGGTACTCACTACTCCTTTGAACATGCATACCTGGAAAGCAAACGATGCTTATGGCAAAGAACACAAAATAAGCTCTCGCTGGCTTATTCCTACATTTTAATATTAGCCCTGAAAGGGGCTGGACAGACTTTTTCTTGTCTTTCACAGGTAACTGAACAACAGGAGAAAAAAATATTCAGGACTGTGCATGAAAAACCTCAGATACAAACTATGCTTCGGTTTACTGGTAATTGTGATTGGAACATGTTAGCTCTATTTTTATGCTTATTTACCTTGTGCATGTGCTCAGCAGAGCTAGCTAGCAGAGCTAGATCAAAGGAACCTTGCCTGGAAATTAGGAAAAGGGTTTGCAAAAATATGGAATCCTACTGATCAAGGTGTATGTGTAACATTACCTGATTCTGCCGAACCAGGATTGCCATCTTACATAGTACCCTTGAATTTATCTTTTGTCCTCAATATGACTAGTGTGGCAGCTCCATTGCCTCTACCTGAACAGTGGACAAGTCAGAAAAATGGAGCCCAAGTTGAGTGCAGAGGTACCCCTATAGTACATAACCTTTACCAAACATATGACCCACCTTCTGATGCACCTCATGAAGGACAGTTGCACCAGAAATATTGTAGAACTAGGCGTCCAAAGGTAAATAGAACCATCTTATCTCAAATTGAATCCCCTCACCCAGCCATCAAATTAGATAAAAGTCAATTCAGCCCTGAGACAATAACCTTTGAGGAATATAATGCTAAACAGCCCTGCCTTGTTTACCCATGGGATCCACGGTTTGACCCACTCTACACACCAGATGTAGATGAAGGCAAATATAGCACAGTTTTTAACCCTTCCTGCTGTGGTCAACTTCCGAACATAACGAATAGAACCCCAATCGACTGACAACATTTAATGTGGGCATGGTCTGTACAAACAGTTCTTAAAGGTAAATTTAGAGACTAAAAAAGACTACAAAAGAAGATAGTCCTCTATTCAATTGCTCAAAGGTGATAACATGCAAAGAAGGACCAGGAGATCCTCCAGAAACATGGTTTTCACTTAGAATTCGAACATTAGGAACTGATGTGTGTACTTGTTGGGGATACCTCTCAAAAGGCTGGAGAAATCAAGATGAGTCCTGTAACTCCTCCTACAAATACCTTCTCAACCCATGTGGAGTTCCTTTTACCCCCTACCCAGTCCGTGGGACTCCAATCAATACTAAGCCAAAAATCACCATCCTTGATTATGCAGATGCAACTAAGTGGAAAACTGCAAAATATATAGCCCCTCTTGGAATGGCTTGGGGATGCTCTGATGAGATATTTTATTCACATTTGTCATTAGAACAACATGCTGGACTTAGGTGTGGAATTGGAATTCCCTCCCTTTGCCCCAGACGTATTTTTACTTTCACCAAAGTGTCTAAAGAACGTCACTGTCGTAGTGTTCCCTCTTCAAAGGCAACACAAAGAGCAGAATGGGCAATTCAAGGAGTTGACATTCCAGATTACTATACCACTGGACAAAAAGTATCTCTATTTCTGGAAAATTTCTTTACTCCCTATGTTACCTTTAAAAGACACCAGTTCGTATTAGAAGATATTACCTGGCAATTAAGTATATGAAGCAATTGGACACAAGATGCATTTGGAGAATTATACACCCAAGTCCAGCAAAATACTAAAATGACCCTGCAAAATAGATTAGCTTTAGAGATGGTATTGTTAAAAGAACAAGGAGTTTGTGGGATGTTCAATAGAACAGAAACTGAGGGTTGTATTACAATTCATAATGCCTCTAGCTCCGCTGAGGAGGCATGAGCTAAGATGAGAGAAATAAGTAATCATACTAGAAATTTGTTTCATGCAATGCAACCGTGAGAAGTATTTGATAGTTCATGGGTCACTACCATCCTAAAGTATTTTGGGCTCACAGGGTGGGGAAAATGGTTAGCACAACTTGGAATAACAATTGCTACTGGAATTGCATTGCTAATCGTTGGTATTGGCTGGGTTAAATGCATGATACAACACTTACTCCTTTCCTTCTCCCCCTCTGTACGCTGTATTCAAATCACCACTGTGAGGAATGAGACAACTCTTTTTAGAAATTAAAACAATTTATTAAAACAGAAAAAAAAATGAAAAATTGCAAAAAAAAACTAACAAAATATAAAAATTTGGGATCCAGATGGCTCGAGAGATATGCCCCAGGAGCGCAGGGATTCAGGAACTTTAGGCTTAAGACAGCTCTGAACCTCAGGTAGAGAAAAAAAATAAACTTGCAGTTTAGGCTGGTCAAAAAGAAATCTATTTCTAAAAGCCCCTAGAAAGGGGTAGGCTTCTCCAGCACTGCCTTAGCAAGCTGGGGAGGAAGGGAGAAGAGAGTGGGCGTGTCTTTTGGATTCCTTTTATAGCTTTTGCTCCGCCCACAGTCCGCCCACAGCCCACCCACAGTCCACCCCCCTGGTTCAAGGCGGTTGGTGTTTTCCCCTTGACAGACCACCTCTGTCCACCAATGGCTCCTCCTGGTCAGAGGGGTGATATTAGTTGAGATAAGGGTCATGTGCTTATGGGGGGCTGGGCTGTTTGTTGCAACTGGGGTTTTTTTAAAATCTGCCTTGAAACCAAGATACAAGTAAAACATAAAAATACATCCAACACATCTTAAAACACTTGTAAAGGTATACAGTAAACACAGGAAGATCATAAAAACTTGATTAGTGTACCTGGACTGATGGATTGATTTTAACATTCAATTTAAAAATATTAAGCTCAAATTAATTAAGGCACTTAATATGCAAAGACCAAGCACAAATAGGGATTTCATGTATGACAAGTCCCCCCTTTTTCTCTTATGTTCACATCTTTGGTCTTTGCATTTAAGTGGAGGTGGATAACTCTTCAGGGATAGATTCAAGCTCTTTAAAACTGTCCCACACTTGCTGGGCAATTTTTCTCTCCTTTCTAGTTTTCTTATTGTTACTATTATTGACATGCATAATCTTTTGAGCGAATGGTGGACGCTGCTGTTGTCCTTGAAGATCCTGGATCAGTGGCATGCCTTGGACGACAGTGGTGATTAGACGGATGAAGCAAGGGATTAAACAAGGGAGAAAAATAAGTCCTGTAAGGGAAAGTCCAACAATAATTAAAGCTTTCTTCCACCATTGTCCTTGGAAAATATTTTCCCACCATTCAGAAGTGATCAAGGGCTGCCATTTCTGCACTGGAACATGGGCTAGTTTCCTGATGTTTTGGGTAATCTTGGTGATGGCTTCACCGTGATCATCAATATGGATGCAGCAGTCTGAGGTGTTAAACTTGCCGCATACTCCACCTTCTTCAGCTAGTAAATAGTCCAATGCCAGCCTATTTTGGTACACGGCTGCTCGAGTTTGCCCTTGCTGTGTGTTAAGTAGTTCAAGAGCAAGAGAGGTCTCATTAGTGATTACCTCAATTAGTGCTTGCAGTCTGATGATCCGGTTTAGCATGTAGATGGGAGTTCGGTACCCCCAGCTCCCATCCTGTGCCCATGTTGCAGGTCCATAAGTCTCTAGGATCCTCTCAGGTGGCCACTCTTCTTCTCCCCATCTCTGGGTCCCTCCTATTACATGTCTCTTAGTACGGAAAAGTTCATCATAAAGGGAGATTCCAAGGTGGGCTCCAGCGTTTTCAGCAAGTAGGAAGAAGTTTGGTTGAATGGCTCCAAGAGTGCAGCTCCCTTTCCAGCGAGGTGGTAAGTTGGAATAAGCTCGGTTACCACAGATCCAATAGAGGTCTTGTGGTGCTTCCCAGAAGTGGGGTTGTATACTTGCTGCTGTAATCCAGTACTTGGAAATTTGTGGCAGGACAGAATATGGATTTCCTTGATCCCAGCACTGCCAGAGTTTTTTAACAGGATTCAAAATGCAATTTTTGTTTTTAACCTTTTCTGCAGACCAGAATACATCTGGTTCTTGAGGTATCCACCAATGTTTTTGCCCATCAGTTACCAGGTACCTTTTGCATATTGTCTCACCAACTTCTTTTAAAAATTTTCTTCCTTTCCTCCAGATGCATTCTTCTCCAATAACAGTATTGCTTAGCAGCCAGGTTTCATTGTCATGTCTGGTTGTGGGGGAGAGATTACTCAGTCGGAGTAAATCGGGGGGTCCAAGACTGACTCCCCGCCAAGGCCAACTCTCCGATTCTAAAGTTCCTCCGCACACCCAGCAATTTGTTAAATTTAGCTGTTGTCCAATCCTTTCTGCCAGGTCAATAAACAAGTTTTTCCTTGACATCAAAGGATTGTTTTCTTTTTGTTTTTCCTTTTCTTCTATGACCACCTCTTGGATCAGGTCAGTGTCATAGGTCTTTCTTTTTAACAAATCTTCTGTCTTGGTTATGTATCTAAAATTGAAACAGAGCCAATCGTCTTGGGAGGGGCACTCTCCCTTCTGCTTATGTATTTGGGTGCCAATGTTTTTGCCAATCCAGTACTTGTGACCTTTTTCTGAGCAGATACTCAACCTTGTTATGTTGTAACAAGATGGATTAACATAAGTATGTGCTCGGAAAAAGTGTCGAATTTGAAATGAGCCTCTTTCTGCCTGGTACACAGTCTTGTAACATCTGTTACAGCGGCTGTCGGCTGCTTGTGTAAAGGGAGGCCAGAGGACCCAGAGACAGATGACACTCAGTAGCAGGATGTTGCTCACTTTCCCCTTTAGGCATACCCGAGAGGAGCTGTCAGCATTTGGGTTGCCTCTGCTGGTGGGGCTTGTCATCTTTGCTTCTTTCGTCCTTTCTTTAGGCATCTCACCTTCAGATGGTTCTTCAGTGACCTCAGGCTTCTGGAAACTCATGGTTATTTTAGGGTTGGCCTTGTCAAAGATTAGAGTTATCGTGCCCGTAATTTTGGAGTCTGATTGGACTGTTATTGGAAGAGAATGCTGGCTTCAAATGGAGCCTTACTATACAGTTGATGTGACAATAAGGTTGTGTGAAGGCAGAATCTGTAAAAGGGAATAACAAAGAACAGAATTAACAGCAAAATATTTTCAACTTAGTTTAACAACTTGTAGCTAGCACTTATTACTGAGGTATAACTGGGGAAGAACTGGGAGTACAGGATTTTATTAACTTGGAGTGAGGGATGCTGAGTGGAGCTTTCAAACAGGGTGTTTAGTTTGATGGTTTGTCTGGAGGTTTCTTCTCTTCAATTGGTGGTGTTACTGGACCCTTCACCCTCTTGACATGCGTCCAGCCCTTTTCAAATGTCCGGACAGCTGTTTCAGTGGTTAGCTGGACCTGAAATGGACCTTCCCAGGATGGGGTTAATGACTTTTCTTTCCAGGATTTTATTAACACCCAGTCACCTGGATTGATGTGATGTAAATTAAAATCAAGTGGGGGAGTTTGTGGTAGAAAACCTCTTTCCCTTAGCAACTCTAGATTTTTGGCAATTATCTGTACATATTGTTGTACATTGGAGTTTCCACACTCTTTCACATTCAACTCTTGTGGTGTAGCAAGGTAGGGTAATCCATACAACATCTCATATGGTGAACAACCCAAATCAGATCTTGGCTGTGTCCTAATTCTAAGAAGAGCAAGTGGAAGGCATTTTACCCAGGTCCATTTTGTTTCCAGCATTAATTTTGTGAGGGTGTTCTTGATTGTTTGGTTCATCCGTTCCACTCTCCCAGAGCTCTGTGGATGCCACGGGGTGTGTAATCTCCAATTTGTTCCTAATTGCTGAGCCAATTGTTGTACAATTTGGGAGGTAAAATGAGTACCTCGATCTGAATCTATGCGGTGGACTATCCCATAACGGGGGATAATTTGCTCGAGGATCACCTTACTCACTGTCTGGGCTGTTGCATTGACAGTTGGAATAGCTTCCACCCAGTGGGTAAGGTGATCAACGATTACCAATAGGTATTTCCACCTCTGGACAGGAGGCATTTCTGTAAAGTCAATTTGAATGTTTTGGAAAGGCCTGATTGCTAATTCAATTCCTCCGCCAGTGTTCTTTTTCATTACCTTTTTGTTAACCTTTTGACAGATTACACAGTCCCGGGTTATTTGGTTGGCTATTTCATAAACACCAGTGCATCCAAAGGTTCTGAGATAGTGATCCGCCAGAGCCTTTGAACCCCAATGATTACTTT
The DNA here is from genome assembly GCF_041296385.1 of Aphelocoma coerulescens. NCBI lineage: Eukaryota > Metazoa > Chordata > Aves > Passeriformes > Corvidae > Aphelocoma > Aphelocoma coerulescens. The sequence goes on along the minus strand of NW_027184055.1, from coordinate 2,148,290 downwards.
GGTGGATATTTTGTAGAATTTCTCGGGTTAAATTTTTGTTTAAAATTTGGCGTTTATCTGGTAAATACCAGCGGCCTTGAGAATCCTCATTGGCACCAATTAAAACTAATTTCTGTTTTTCCTGATCAGTAAAAATGGGCGTGGGTAAAATGTTAGTTTGTGGAATAGTGTCAGATGTGGTGGTGTTAGTTGGAAGTTGGTTTACTTCCATCACTTTTACCTCTTCTTCCACTGCTGCTTCTTTTGCTGCCAAGTCTGCTAGGTTGTTCCCCCGAGCTTCTTTTGTGGTTCCCGATTGATGACCTGGAATATGCACCACTGAGATCACCTGAGGCAGTTGCAGTGCTTTTAGAATTTTTAGGATCAATTCCTTATGTAGGATATCTTTCCCTTTGGTGTTTAGGAACCCCCTTTCGGACCAGATTTTTCCAAAGGTGTGGACTACGCCATAAGCGTATCTGGAGTCAGTGTAAATGGTCCCGATGCTCCCTGCTAGTCGGTGGAGTGCTTTTTCTAGGGCATAGAGCTCACAGACCTGAGCTGACCAGGTTGGTGGCAATCTGCCCTTTTCTAGCACACACATTTGGTGTCCATCGACCACTGAATAGCCAGAGCATCGCTTTCCATCCACCACTCGAGATGACCCGTCAATGAAGAGGATTTCCCCTTCATTGAGGGGACAGTCCACCAGGTCCTCTCTGACTTTTGTTTGGATATCAATTATCTCAATGCAATTGTGTTCAATTTCTTTTTCTGATGGGGTCCCATAAAGAAATTGAGCTGGATTTTGGTGTGTACACACAACTAACCTCAGGTGGTCTGAGTGCATGAGAATGGCTTCATATTTGACTATTCTTGGGTCAGTTAACCACTCTGCAGCCCTGTGAGCTAAAATGGTTTTGATTGAGTGTGGTGTATGCACTGTCAAGTCTCCACCAAAAATGAGTTTTTGACTCTCCGAGACCAGAACGGCTGCTGCGGCGATGGACTGGATGCAGACGGGCCATCCTCTGGACACTGGATCCAGTAATTTGGAAAGAAAAGCCACTGGCTTCCTGACTCCTCCCCACTCCTGGGTCAAGACGCCATAGGCAATTCCCTTCTCCACATTAACAAATAGATCGAAGGGTTTTTCTAGTGAAGGAAGGCTTAAAACAGGTGCTTTTGTTAATTTCTCTTTCAGATTTTGTAATTTTTGTGTGTCTGAATTAGTCCAATTAAAAGGTTCTTCTTCTATTAGTTTTTCATATAAAAATTTGGCAGATTGTGAATACTGATCAATCCACAGTCTGCAGTATCCAAATAGGCCTAATAATTGCCGGATTTCTCGTTTTGAAGTTGGAGGTGGTAGATTTAGGATTCCTTCTACTCTTTCAGCACTGAGTTTTTTTGTGCCATGGCCAATTAGATGTCCCAAATACTTCACCTCCTGTAGCACAAATTGTAATTTAGGTTTTGACACCCTCAGCCCGTTCCTCCCTAGAAAATTCAGTAACTGAATTGTAGCAGTTCTTACCGTAGACTCCTGTTCCCCAGAGAGGAGCAGGTCGTCTACGTACTGAGTTACCTGAATCCCTTCGGGTGGAGAAAAGGAACTTAGCAAATCTTCTAGCGCTTGGCCAAAGAGTGTGGGTGACTCGGTGTACCCTTGAGGCAGGCGAGTCCAGCGCAGCTGCTGCTTCCGTCCAGTGTCTGGATCCTCCCAGGTAAATGCAAAGATGTCTCTGCAATGAGAATCTAGAGGACATGACCAGAAAGCATCTTTAAGGTCAATAACAGAGAACCAGGCATGTGCTGGGGGTACCCGACTCAGGAGTGTATAGGGGTCCTGCACCAGTGGGTACCTGGTTTGGACTCTCTTATTGACCTCACGCAGATCTTGTACAAGCCGGAATGACTTATCTGGTTTCTGGACAGCCAAAATTGGAGTGTTGTAACTGGATTTGCAGGTCTCAAGAATTCCATCTTGTAATAAGTCCATGATAACAGGCTTCAGGCCCTTTCTTTTGTCCTTGGAGAGGGGATATTGTGGTACACGTACTGGCTGGCTATTTGGGAGCAACTCAATTGTTAGAGGTGTGATGTCCATTTTTCCCCTGTTGCCAGGTTTGGCCCACACCACCGGGTCAATGTGTTGCTCATCTACTAAAGATAACACAAACAATTTAATGGTCATTTTTCCACCCTGCGGTACCACCCCAACCCTCAGAGGTATTTGGAAGTCACGTCCTAAAAGATTGATCCCAGCTTGAGGTAGGTATAGCACATCCCCTGTATGGATACGTCCTTGTATGGAAAGGGTTACATTTTTAATTACAGGAACAGCAAAGCTTTCACCATTAGCACCATATATATCTAATGTATCTTGAGAAATAAAACATCCTGGAGGTGTTTCAGTGACACAGGTTCTTTCAGCACCTGTGTCCACTAAAAACTCCACTTGTTGTCTCTGGGGTCCAGCTTCTAATTTTATCAAGGGCTCTTTAAGATGTTTTTGCCCCAGAGAATAAAGCCCCTGACCCCTTCAGTTGTTCAAAATTTGTCCCTCCATTTGAAGGACTCCTTGATCTCTCTGCTTTTTAAAACAGTACCACTGCCCGTGGCCTGGTTTATTACAGTATGTGCAAATTAACCTCTCAGGTCTTTGAACAATTGGGGTAGATTGTTTATTGCAAACACAAACCTGTGGCTGTTGCTGAGAGCAGATTTGGGTTTGCTGTTGTGGGATGCCCCTTTGGGAAGTTCTTTGTGTAGGAGGATTGTGGATTGGAGCATTAGTACTGTTATTCATTATTCGGCTTTTAGCCTTCATCCTCTCTTCATCCCTCCTAACAAAGACTTTTTGGGCTTCCTCCAGTAATTCATCTAGTTCCCTCTCTGGCCATTTTTCCAATTTTTCCAATTTTTTCCTGATGTCAGGCCAGGAGTGAAGCACAAAATGTACCTTTAGCATAGTTTTGCCTCCCTCACTGTCTAAGTCAATGACAGAATAAAGTTGAATGTTATTCCTTAACCGAGCCATCCAAGCTGTTGGGGACTCATCCTTTTCCTGTTCCCCACAAAATGCTTTTTTCATATTATTAACTCGAGGAACAGCTTCTCTAATCCCTTTTATAATTAAATTTCTGTAGTCTTTCATGTTCCTCCTGCCCTCTTCTGAATTTGGGTTCCATTCAGGGTCTGTCAGTGGTAATTTTTGTTCTCCAATTGGGCCCTGATTAGAATTATTTTCTCTGTCCCAGACTGTCACTCCTGCAGCTCTAATCAATTTTCTTTCCTCAATGGTGAATAGGGAGTGAAGGATGGATTGTATCTCTCCCCAATTATAAATATTAGGGCCGAGGAATTGATCAAATTGGTCAGCTAGACCAATGGGGTCAGCCATCAGACTTTTCATTTCTTTTTTAAATTCCCGTACCTCAGATGAAGCTAGAGGTACAACTACATAACCAATTCCTCCTTGAGCATTTCCCATGGGTACCTCCCTAAGAGGTAAAATTTTAGACTCATGGGGAGTGCTAAGGCAGGTGGGACAGTCAGGTGTTTTAAATGATTTCTTTCTAGTGCAAGATGCTGGGCCATCCTGGCTAGAAGAAATCCTTTGTTTGGTTGTCTTTTTGTGAGAGCAGGAAGGAACAGAATTTTCTTTTTCACTTTCATTCTCATTTTCTGAGTCCCTTTCGATTGGGTGGCTTGATGAAGGAAGGACCCTTTCTTGTTCAATTTGGACCCTCCTTTCTGGAGGAGTTACTGGAGGAAGGTAGTCTAGGGGGTCCCACTTTGGTTTATTTAATTTAGGTTTTTGTTTTTCTTTCTGTTTGTGTTCTTCTGCAATGGAAAAAATTTGGTTTGAATTTTTATTAAGTCCAATTGAATTAGATTTAGTTTCCTCTTCCAATTCTAATTTTTTGCTTTGGTCTTCATTTTGTTTTTGCCAATAATTTAACCAAATTTTAGCATAGTCTAATTCATCAGAATGTTTTGGAGCTTTGTAATGTACATAAGAATGCAAAGCCTCACAAAGCCATTTTTCAGAAGACCCATACTTGGGCCATTTGAGACCATCTTTGTTAATTTTATGTTTTGGCCACTTAAAAACACAGTACCTGATCATTTGACACTGGTCTTTTTCTTTAGTTAAAAGATTTTCTTCCCACTTTAGGAGCATTTGTCCTAACGGGCTTTCTGGGAAAATTTTGTATTTCTTCATTAGGTCTTTCTTTTTGCTATTCGCTTGTCCCATTTTGTTACTGGGAAGCAAACAAGTAGCTAGTGCAGAAGAAAAAATTTTTTTTTTTTTTTTTTTTTTTTTTTCTAATTAAATAAACCAAAGTATTGTATTATATAAAACATTTAAAATATTGCATAAGGAAATAATGTTACAAAATAACCTAAATTCAATACACTATCACAATAAAAAAATGATAATAAAGTTATAAGCATAAAATACAATACAACTAATGTAGAGAAAAGCAAGCAAGGTTAGTAGATATATAAGGGAATGAATGATGGCGAATCTGTGGAAAAATTAAATATGGTAGGCTGGTGAGAAACAAATATGTTGCAAGAAAATATTAGTTTTAATTATAAAAAGAATAATTAGTGAATATTTAAATTGTTTAAAGTATAACTGAAATTTAGATAGCTTTATACATATAATACTTAAGAAACAGGAGTTGTCTTTATTAGCAAAGGAGAGATAAATTTAAAATATTTATAACCAAATTAAAGGAAAAAGATTATAATGAATAACACAAACAGTAATTCAAAATATCAAAGTAGTGTCTTATGATTAAAGCAGATAAAGCAAATTACAACTACAATCCAATAACCCAAACACTCCAAACTAACAGGAAGTATAAAGGTGCTAGATAGCACTGACCACAAGAGTGCAGCTAAAACAAGTTCCCACATGCACTTAGAACAGCAAAGGGGTGCAGTTCAAATTAAAAGGACACAAAATGGCGGCCGACCACGTGGCGGCCCGAAATTTCAAAATGGCGGCCGACCACGTGGAAACCCGAAATTTCAAAATGGCGGCCGACCACGCGGCGGCGCGAAATTTCAAAATGGCGGCCGACCACGCGGCGGCGCGAAATTTCAAAATGGCCGCCGACCACGCGGCGGCCCGAAATTTCAAAATGGCCGCCGACCACGCGGCGAAAAGGAAAAGAGAGGGGTTTAAAATGAGGTTTCTCCTCAGTTCTAGACCCGAGAAGACTGAGACACTAATAAAAATGAATTTGGGGCTGCGCACACCCCTAAAACGTGGAAACCTCCCCCCAGAAAGGCTGATCACCACACTCGATCTTCCCCTCTGTGTCTCTAAAGGGGTGATCCCTCGTGGTGCCCTTAAAAATGAACCCTTTCAAGCACACTCACACACACACTGGGGGCGGCCAACCCCCCCACACACTCTCTCACAAAAGGAATTCCACTCGGAGGTTCCCCAAAAACTAATAGCCCTTAAAAAGGGTAAGTCCCTAACTAAGTTCCCTTTAAGAAGGGTTCAAGCCTTACCACAAGTCTTTCTCCACCGGAGGTGTCCTTTCTCTGCTGCAGTAATCCTTGTGGGAGCCCAGAAAATCCAAGGAGAAAAAAAACAAAAAAATCACAAAAATTCAAAAATAGTAAAATTAACCAAAATACCTGGATTTTAGGGCAAAAATAGGATCCCGGAGAGCCCCCAAAAGAGTTGTGAGGAATGAGACAACTCTTTTTAGAAATTAAAACAATTTATTAAAACAGAAAAAAAAATGAAAAATTGCAAAAAAAACTAACAAAATATAAAAATTTGGGATCCAGATGGCTCGAGAGATATGCCCCAGGAGCGCAGGGATTCAGGAACTTTAGGCTTAAGACAGCTCTGAACCTCAGGTAGAGAAAAAAAATAAACTTGCAGTTTAGGCTGGTCAAAAAGAAATCTATTTCTAAAAGCCCCTAGAAAGGGGTAGGCTTCTCCAGCACTGCCTTAGCAAGCTGGGGAGGAAGGGAGAAGAGAGTGGGCGTGTCTTTTGGATTCCTTTTATAGCTTTTGCTCCGCCCACAGTCCGCCCACAGCCCACCCACAGTCCACCCCCCTGGTTCAAGGCGGTTGGTGTTTTCCCCTTGACAGACCACCTCTGTCCACCAATGGCTCCTCCTGGTCAGAGGGGTGATATTAGTTGAGATAAGGGTCATGTGCTTATGGGGGGCTGGGCTGTTTGTTGCAACTGGGGTTTTTTTAAAATCTGCCTTGAAACCAAGATACAAGTAAAACATAAAAATACATCCAACACATCTTAAAACACTTGTAAAGGTATACAGTAAACACAGGAAGATCATAAAAACTTGATTAGTGTACCTGGACTGATGGATTGATTTTAACATTCAATTTAAAAATATTAAGCTCAAATTAATTAAGGCACTTAATATGCAAAGACCAAGCACAAATAGGGATTTCATGTATGACAACCACCACCGAAGAAGGCTGACCCTTGCCTCTCCCCCCCCACCACCACCACCACCGCTGCCTGCTGCGAGACACTCTGAGGCCTCCTGGAGCCGACGCCGCCCGCCTGAGGAGAACCCCCCGAACCTGCAGCCCTGGAGCGGAACCACGAGTGAGTTGTGGAACCCCTCCCCTGCTGCTGCGTGCCGTGCTGAGAGCACCGCGAGTGGGCCAAGGCTCGGCTGCAGCGACCGGGCACCGCGCCTGCAACTCGGAGGACGGGCGGCCGCCTTGCAGCCAAACTGCTCCCAAGATCAGAGGAGGCAGATAAGACGCTTCCAACTGCTTCGCTCCCCCCACCCCATCTCGGCGGCACTAAAGGTAGCACAGTGAGCTGCTGCTCAGACGGACCTTCCCTTCTCTTTTTTTTTTTCTTTCTTTTTCCTTTTTTGTAATTGGGAGACATTGCCAGCATGGGCGCAGAGTTTCAGCACCAGAAGACCCCGTACTACAGGTATGGACTTGCTTTTTAACAAAAAAAGGCATAAAATACGACCAACAGGCTTTAACAGCCTTAAGCACATGGTGTAAGAGCCACAGACTAGACGGCTCCGAGGGGACTGCCCTGGGCTTGGAAAGGTTGAAGCAGGCTGGTAAAATGAGAATCGAAGCGGCTCCCACAGGAGATGAGACAGCTATTAATGTGCTAAAGCCTTGGAGGCTCCTTTAAAAAGGAGAATAATGCAAGGATGACGGTGGGAACGCGGCGGGCGCCGCCCACTGAGGCCGGCAGCGAGGAGAGGGCGCCGGGAGAGGCAGCGGGAGGCGTGGCCGCAGCACCGGGCGCGCAAGAGAGCACCGCGGCCGAGCAGCCTTTCCGCCAGCTGCACATCCTGGTCCCTCTCGCCCTGGGAAATGCGTGTGGGGGCTGGGGCCAGGGGGGCTCCGTCCCTCTCAGCCCTGGGGTGACCGCCCCGAGTATCCCCCGCCATGACTTGGACAGAGATCCCCCCAGTCCCGATCGTTCCCCGACAGGAGAGGCCTGAAGACACCACAGGACCCCCCAGGATGCAGAGGGACGGAGACAGCCCCGGGCCATGCGTGCTCCTCACCCCCGCTGAGGCCGGGGGGGCTCCGGCCTCCTCTCCCACGGGGAAGGCGGGGGCTTGGGGATTTGTTTGCATCGCAAGCGACTCGCTGGGAGAGCAAAGCTCACTCAAGGCATTTGATGTGGTTTTTGCCAATTTTATTTTGTTTTACCGTGTTTTACCTGGCATTAGCTGATTTTACCTGGTATTACCTGATTTTACCGTGTTTTACCTGTATTAGATAATATTAGATGGTATTAGCCGGTATTACCGTGTTTTACCTGGTATTACCGTGTTTTACCTGGTATTACCTTTGGTGGGCTTCGGGTGGTGTCCGAACTCTTCCGATTTTGTCCCTCGTTGCCCCGGCGCTGCTGGGGCCCTGCCTTTGCCGAGCCGGGGTTGCTGTCCCTCGTTGCCCCGGTAGTTGCCCGTCCCTGCCTTTGCCGAGCCGGGGTTGCTGTCCCTCGTTGCCCCGGTAGTTGCCCGTCCCTGCCTTTGCCGAGCTGGGGTGCGGTCCCTCGTTGCCCCGGCAGTTGCCCGTCCCTGCCTTTGCCGAGCTGGGGTGCGGTCCCTCGTTGCCCCGGCAGTTGCCCGTCCCTGCCTTTGCCGAGCCGGGGTTGCTGGCGCTCCCACTGCCATCTGGAGGGGCCGGCGCAGGTACCTGAGAAAAGTGGCAGAGAGAAAAGGCGCATTGGCGGCGAGAAGCGGCGCAGCGAACCATCCCATCTCCCTCCCAGCCACCCCCTCACACCCGCCCCGGCCCGGGGCTCCAGGGCCGCGGCGCTGAGGGCCGGGCCGCTCCCAGAGCTCCGGCCTCGGGGCTTCCGCTCCTCTCCGCCCGCTCCGCTCCGCTGCTGCCGCCTCCACGCCGGGACTGCAACTGAAGCCCCGCCACCGCCGCCGCCTTATATAGGCAGCCTAAGCCCCGCCCCCCCGGGCGACAGCCAATGGGAATCGAGCGCCAAGGTTCCTCATTGTGAGGAAACAATGAGGGGCGGGGCCAGAACGTAGCGGAGCGATCTGATTGGTCGAGAGGCAGCGGGTCAATGACATCACACCCCGGGCATTACCAAAGCTTAGCAAAAATGAAACCCTAGAAAATAGAAAAATTACATTTAAAACGCCACTGGAGTGTGGCATTCAGCAGCGGCCGCTCTTTATTGGGGCCAGGTGCACCAGGGGATTTCTCCTCTGAAATATCCTGTGTGCCGAGGGCTCCAAAGCTCCTGTTCACACGCTGTGCTTTGCATCCTTTTGCATTGCTATCATTCGATTCAACGCTGCCCTGAACTCCCCGCTGGATGCTGCAAAGAGCGGTCTCAGAGCTGCTGAGCCACTACTAGCAGGCATCCTGTGACCATGCCTGGCAGTGCTGGCCGCAAATTTTCTGTGGAAACAGAGCGTCCTGCAGCTGTATCCAACGCGCCTGCACAGCCATCACAAAAACGCTCGCCCAAGACAGACACGCTATCAGAAGCGGCCGATCCATGCTTAAGCATCATGCCTGGAAATAGCGGCTGGCCAGGAAGTCCTAATGTCGCCGCTGCCCTTTGTGACAACTCTGCGGCGCAGGCGGCGGGGCCACGACGTCTCCGGGCGACGACACTGCCCCAGAGGCAGGGGGCTCGGGGACGGCCAGTGCCAGCACCGCACCGAGCCCGCTGATTGCTCCACAGGCCGCGGCCTCTGTGACACGCGGGGACAGCGCCTGGCTCGCAGCGCAGGGAGGCAGGGCCGGCATCAGGGCGGGCTGGGGGAGGGGTCGGCGTTGAAGCCCCACTTGGGCTGCCTTGGGCTGCCATTGCGGCTCAGGCCGGCCTTAGGGCTGGCCCTGCCCTTAGGGCTAACGGTGGCCTTGAGCTTGGAGCCTGCCTTGGGCTAGGGAGTGCACCTGGGGCACTGGCCTTAACTCCATGAATGGTTGGCCTTAGGGCAGCAGTTGGGGCTGAGTTTGGGAGTTAGAGCTAAAGGCGGCATTGGAGTGTGGGCTGGGGCTGGGCTCGAAGCTGGACTTAGGGCTTCAGTTGGGATTGGTGTTGGGCTTGATCTTAAGAGTTGCAGTTGGGGCTGGCTTTGGCCTTCGAGCTCACCGTTGTTATAAACGAGGCTGAGACTTTTTTTAAAAAAGAAAAGCCAACTCGTTTGTTTATTCATTAACAACTGAGAGCGAGAACCCAGGATAAGCCCAGGCTCCGCACGACAAGCCAGAGTAAAGCAGCACACAAAAAGGACAGTGTGACCCTCCGGGTGCAACCTCGGACCCCAAGTTCCGCAGGAGCTCCCCGGATAAAGTCCCAGGTCCGTTCTTATGCCCTCTGTCCGTTCACAATTGGTGGATTTTGGATTCTTCTTCTGATTGGCTCGCTTCCAGGGGTTCTATTGGTCTTTATCAAGATGCATTTTTGTCCAATCATTTCCCGAGGGTGTCGAATGATTGGCTAAGCGGTCCAAGATGTTGACATCACCTGCATGAGGTCATTTTCTAGTCCATCACGTCATCACATCCCCAATTGCGTCTCCACCTAGTGCTCACACTCCGATATTACACCCAGACAGTCTCGCAATATCCTCCGTTAACATGCCCATTTATCCAACTATCGACTCCCCTCTTTTCTATCTCCTCCAAACAGTAAAAATCAACACCCTGAAACCAATTCATTTATTACACCGTTGCATTTGGTTTAGGGCTGAGCATTTAGCAAGGGGCTGGAATTAGGAGAGGCCTCGGCGTTAGGGCTGGGTTTTACATTACAGCTACCATTGGCGTGAAGGCTAAATGCGGCGTTTGCCTTCAGCCTGGCCTTGGTATTGGCTCTGGGGCTGCACGGGTCTGCCACTGGCATGGGATGAAATCCAGGACTGTGAGCGTGTCTAAACATGGAGTGAGACTGAGATCAGAATGGGCGTGCGCTTTGGGACCGAGCGCACGCCCAGCGGAAAAGAGAAGACGTCACTGCGGGATGTCCCTGGCATCGTCCCCGCCCTGCTCAGGCACCACCAAACCTGGCGGCAGCTGCCTTGGCCAAGATGCAGGTGCTCCCAGCTCTGGCTGCTCCCGCTTCCGGGTGCTCCCAGCCCCCCTCCAGCTCTGCTGGAGCCCCTTTAGGCACTGCAAGGGTGATTGGCCCCAAACTGGGCCCTACTTTTACTGTCAAATAAAATACATCAATTTTTTGGCATCGACATTTAATCTCGTTTGGTTTTAATCTCACATCTGGCAATATTTTGAACCTTCTAAGTTCTTTCTGGTTTATGCTCAGAGACTTCGCCTGCTTTGCTTTTCTGGGTCTGAACCGGATCGTAACACTTTATTGGCATAGTCGGCAGGATCCCCGTAAAATGAGAGTGTTGTTTCCAAAAAATGCATGAATTGCTAATTCTTATGATTGGATCATTTTAGGAAAATAAAACAACATACCTTTCTACATTTCCTAACACCTCTCTACCTTTCTTACTCTGTCTTACTCTTTTGTTTGTTTGTTTGTTTGCTTGTGTGTTTGCACATGCACCTGAGCTAAAACGGTGCTCCCGAGGCCCAGGGTCTGGGAAATTGGCACTCCTGTAGGTAAAAGACCTGGGAGGTTTGGAAAGTAATTTTGAGACTTGTAACTTTGGTAAACACTAGGTGCTCTCGAGGTGTAAGGAGTAGGACCTCAGAAACCATTTTGTAAGGGGTGTCCCTCAAGAGAGACTACTCCAGTGTTTGTAACTTTCTTTGGTTTGGCAGAAGAGGAACCTTCCCAGAGTGCAGGGGTGAGACTTTTGTAAATTTACTTTACGCTGGGCATCCTCTAGGAATGATCACTCCGACATTTGTAAGTAACATGGGACATCATACACAAGCTTTGTTTACTTTGTTGGATGAATTTGGTGCCAGGCCATCTCCTCCAGGGACGGACTGGGCACAAAACTATTGGTATAATATCCAAGCACTTGTTGATCGAGTCTCTGTCCTGCGCACAGGAGCGAGACTCAAAAAAGGTAAAGCACAACCAGTGGTATGTTCTGTCTTAGCTGCTGCTGTGCTAGCTGCAGTAGAACACAGAGAGCACCAGCAGAAAGCTGATATGGAAGTTACTGCTTCATTACAGCATTTGGTTAAAGCATTGCAATTTCAGCTGGAGCTAACACCCACCTCCTCCAGGAAGAGATAAGGAATGAAAAGGCTAGTGTCTGTGTGCTCCGAGAGGAGCTGTTTGCAAGATCAGCAAATGAGGGAAAAAAGGAGTCAGAGCTGGAACTATCTAAAGAAGCGTACCCCCTCTCGGACTTAGAATCCTTGCGTAATCACTCAGAAAAGCCCTCAGCCTCGCTCCGTCCCTTCATTAAAACAGAATACACCCATGAGGCTTCAGACGACGACACACCTGACATAACCACAAAAGAAATCCCATCTACAGCTACTGAATTGGCCAAACTAAAGGAAGGATATAGCCAAAGTCCCAAAGAATCTGAAACTGAATGTGTTTGGAGACTCTCTCTCACACGGGCTGACCAAATTCTGTTCTCAGAAAAAGAGGCAGAAGGGTACTGGAGGGGCAGGAGTCTTCCTTACCACAGGAGATAACCGTGCTCCTTGGTCCCTCCCCAGAGAGCTGCTGATTGGGCTGGCAGACTCAGTCCTTCAGAAAGAGGAGATCCCCTGGCTATAGTAAGGAATGTCAATCAGACTGTAGAAAGTGTACAGAAAGCGGCTCGTTTACAAATGATGCATGATAGGAAATTAACACCACGAGGTGAATCTCCAGTGATCGTGCCTGTGGATCCTGAGAGAATGATACCTCTTATCAGAGGCCTCCCTGAAGCTGTGAAACCCATAGGCATGCAGCTAAAAGGACAAATAGAAAGTCTCCCAATTGCAGAAAGAGCTGTAGCCACCTTGGAGGCAGCAGCTATTTCCCTCAGTCTTAACCGGGCAAAAGGGAAGGTTTGGACCTGGGGGGGAAGGTGGCACAAGAATTAATTAATTACGGGAGAAAATATGGCCCAATTCCTTCAAATACAACTGATTCTAGATCAATTCGGCGCACAGAGTGCAAAACCCTGTCCCCAGCAAAACTCCAAAAGGTAAGGTTCTCCCCTGGGCTGGGTAGACAAACAAATACAGGGGAAGAACGCAAGGAGAAAAGAAATGCCCTGTGGATTGCGGCCTTACAAAAGGGAGTCCCAAGGACCCTAATGGATGGCCAGCCCACTAATAAATTAGAACTATTCATCCAAGAGTGGTCAGCAAAAGAGGAACCATTAAAAGCTGTCCCTGCTACAGCCCCTCCCCTGGAGGAACCACAAGAAAGGGAAGGTGACAGAAAACCCTTATCTTTGCAGAAGGTAAGCCAGGGGGCGAAGGGTGGATTCACATCAGGCGCCTTTCTAACAATTCCAGAGGAGACCCGTTAATAACCTGTCCTACTGGTCCCCACAAAGCCCCAGTAACTTTTTTAGTAGATACTGGTGCTCAGGTGTCTGCCCTTAAAATTGAAGATGCCTCCTCACGTGGAATCACTCCCTCACGTAAGAGTATACGTGTCACAGATGTTTTTGAGAATACCCAAGCCCAGATGACAGCAAAGGTAAGACGCTGGTTACCGGCAGAAGAGAAAGCAGTTGACACCCTAATGATTACAGGTGAATTTCCTACAAATTCACTGGGTCTGGACCTCCTAAAGGGAAGGCCTTGGACCAATGAAGAAGGAAAAATAGGGACTTTGGGGCAGGAAACCTCCCATTTGTGTTTGTTAAGTTCTGCTCCTGCTCTTCCCCCCTCCCTAGTAACCAATGTCAAACCTTACCCCTTGCCTTTAGGAGCCAGAGAAGGAATCACACCAATTATTGCACATTTGAAAGAAAAAGGAATAGTGATTGCAACACATTCCCCTTACAATGCTCCTGTGTGGCCAGTCCGCAAGCCTAATGGCAACTGGAGACTGACAGGAGACTATCGGCGGCTTAACTCAAATACAGGGCCTCTCACTGCTGCAGTCCCAAACATTGCTGAGCTGAGAGCTACTAGACAAGAACAAGCTCATCCAATTGTGGCCACTATTGATGTCAAGGACATGTTTTTTATGGTCCCCTCGCAGGAACAAGATCAGGAGCGTTTTGCTTTCACGGGGGAGGGCCAGCAATATACTTTCACTCGCCTCCCACAAGGATTCAAACACTCACCCACTCTAGCACATCATGCACTAGCACAAGAATTGTCACTCATTCCTCCTGCACCAGGAGTAAGAGTATACCAATACATTGATGGCATTTTGGTGGCAGGAGATGAGATTACACCTGTACAAACAACACAAACAAACATCATTAAACATCTAGAATCCCCGGGCTTACGTATTCCTCCTGAAAAAGTACAACTCCCTTCCCTAGAAGTAAAATTCTTGGGAATCTGGTGGAAAGGAGGAATGGTGTGTATTGCCCCAGACACCCTCAGCCACCGAGACCAAATTGAAACCCCAGAGACTAAAAAAGACCTGCGGCATGCTTTAGGCCTGCTAATTTTTTGGAGGAAACACATTCCTGACTTTTCAATAATTGCAAGGCCCCTGTATGATTTGCTAGGAAAAAAAGCAAAGTGGGATTGGACTCCCTTGCACGATGAGGCCCTACAACTCCTAATTTTTGAAGCTAACACATACCAATCCCTAGGTCCTATACATCCCACTGATCCAGTACACATGGAATGGCGATTTGCAAGCTCTGGACTGTCTATACATTTATGGCAGAAAGGACCCGATGGTCCGACCAGACCCATAGGGTTTTACTCACGCAGTTTAAAGATGTAGAAAAACTATATTCTACCTGGGAAAAAAGTTTATTCGTGGTCAGCACTGCTTTTCAGGAAGCAGAGAAAACTACCCACAAACAACCCCTGATTTTAAGGGAACCTTTTCAAGTCATCAAGTCAGTTTTGGCAGGAATCCCACCCCCTGACGGGGTGGCCCAACGTGCCTCTGTTTGCAAACGGTATGCTCAAATGGAACATTATTGCACCATTTTTCAAGTAACAGAAGGAGCTCGCAAAAATCTTCCTCTACAAGATGAGGTAACCCTAAATAGCACCACTGACTTTTCACCTTCTATGATCCAAGTTGCTCCCCCGTACTCAGAACGATTGCAGAATGTGTGGTTTACGGATGCATCAGCAAAGCGAGAAGGTAAGGTTTGGAAATGTGGTGCTGTAGCCTTACAAATAAATACAGGCAAGCAAATTGTAACAGAAGGGGAAGGTAGTGCACAAGTGGGAGAACTGGCAGCAGTCTGGAGTGTATTTAACCATGCATCTGAAACCTCAGACTCTGTATATGTTTACACTGATTCTTTTGCTGTGTTCAAAGGGTGTACTGAATGGCTCCCCTTCTGGGACAAAAAGGACTGGGAAGTAAACAGGGTGCCTGCTTGGCAAAAGGAAAAATGGCAAGAAATTCTTGCTGTAGCAAAAAAGGGGAATTTCTTAGTTGGCTGGGTAGCCTCTCATCAAGAAAAGGAAACCCCAACTAGCCACTGGAATCACAAAGTAGATGAGAGGGCCAGATTAGCCCCACTAAGTAGAAAACCTCCAAGAGAAAACTGGGATCCATTCTTAGAATGGTTGCACTTAAAGCGACAGCACACCGGGGCACAAGACCTATACAAGGAAGCAGCAAGCAGAGGATGGCCGGGGACTCGGGAAATGTGCCGTACCTGCAGATCTTCATGCGAGCAGTGCCGGACCCGATCAGAGCGTCACCCTTTAGAACAGCCCCCCTCACATATCAGAGACAGGAAAGGGACTGTGGGACACATGGCAAGTAGATGATATTGGACCTTTTGGAAAGTCTGAGGGCAAACAACACGTGGCGGTAGAAGCCAGGTCAGGACTAGTCCAAGCAGGAGCCTTCTCTCGGGCAACTAGTGCAAACACATTAGAAGCCCTTAAAATGTGGTTCAGTTTCTTTCCAAAACCTGTACCTATCCAATCCGACAACGGGGCACATTTCACAGCGACCATCGTCCAAAAATGGGCCAAAGAAGAAGGGATCCAGTGGATATTTCACACACCCCATTATCCACAAGCAAATGGCATCGTCGAGAGAACAAATGGCCTGCTTAAGCGATTTCTGAAACCTCAACATTCTAATTGGACTGAACGACTATGGGATGCTGTGAAAACAGTACATGAGCAATGGGGAGTAAATGGATGTCCCAGACTCACAGCTTTTTATCTGCAGCCTCCCTCCTTGATACCAGCAACATCTAAACCTACAGGTAATCAAAAACCCGCACGCTTCCCAGGACAGCCTGTATGGGTGGAACTGCCTACCGCAGGAGCTGTACCCATGGTACTCACTACTCCTTTGAACATGCATACCTGGAAAGCAAACGATGCTTATGGCAAAGAACACAAAATAAGCTCTCGCTGGCTTATTCCTACATTTTAATATTAGCCCTGAAAGGGGCTGGACAGACTTTTTCTTGTCTTTCACAGGTAACTGAACAACAGGAGAAAAAAATATTCAGGACTGTGCATGAAAAACCTCAGATACAAACTATGCTTCGGTTTACTGGTAATTGTGATTGTAACATGTTAGCTCTATTTTTATGCTTATTTACCTTGTGCATGTGCTCAGCAGAGCTAGCTAGCAGAGCTAGATCAAAGGAACCTTGCCTGGAAATTAGGAAAAGGGTTTGCAAAAATATGGAATCCTACTGATCAAGGTGTATGTGTAACATTACCTGATTCTGCCGAACCAGGATTGCCATCTTACATAGTACCCTTGAATTTATCTTTTGTCCTCAATATGACTAGTGTGGCAGCTCCATTGCCTCTACCTGAACAGTGGACAAGTCAGAAAAATGGAGCCCAAGTTGAGTGCAGAGGTACCCCTATAGTACATAACCTTTACCAAACATATGACCCACCTTCTGATGCACCTCATGAAGGACAGTTGCACCAGAAATATTGTAGAACTAGGCGTCCAAAGGTAAATAGAACCATCTTATCTCAAATTGAATCCCCTCACCCAGCCATCAAATTAGATAAAAGTCAATTCAGCCCTGAGACAATAACCTTTGAGGAATATAATGCTAAACAGCCCTGCCTTGTTTACCCATGGGATCCACGGTTTGACCCACTCTACACACCAGATGTAGATGAAGGCAAATATAGCACAGTTTTTAACCCTTCCTGCTGTGGTCAACTTCCGAACATAACGAATAGAACCCCAATCGACTGACAACATTTAATGTGGGCATGGTCTGTACAAACAGTTCTTAAAGGTAAATTTAGAGACTAAAAAAGACTACAAAAGAAGATAGTCCTCTATTCAATTGCTCAAAGGTGATAACATGCAAAGAAGGACCAGGAGATCCTCCAGAAACATGGTTTTCACTTAGAATTCAAACATTAGGAACTGATGTGTGTACTTGTTGGGGATACCTCTCAAAAGGCTGGAGAAATCAAGATGAGTCCTGTAACTCCTCCTACAAATACCTTCTCAACCCATGTGGAGTTCCTTTTACCCCCTACCCAGTCCGTGGGACTCCAATCAATACTAAGCCAAAAATCACCATCCTTGATTATGCAGATGCAACTAAGTGGAAAACTGCAAAATATATAGCCCCTCTTGGAATGGCTTGGGGATGCTCTGATGAGATATTTTATTCACATTTGTCATTAGAACAACATGCTGGACTTAGGTGTGGAATTGGAATTCCCTCCCTTTGCCCCAGACGTATTTTTACTTTCACCAAAGTGTCTAAAGAACGTCACTGTCGTAGTGTTCCCTCTTCAAAGGCAACACAAAGAGCAGAATGGGCAATTCAAGGAGTTGACATTCCAGATTACTATACCACTGGACAAAAAGTATCTCTATTTCTGGAAAATTTCTTTACTCCCTATGTTACCTTTAAAAGACACCAGTTCGTATTAGAAGATATTACCTGGCAATTAAGTATATGAAGCAATTGGACACAAGATGCATTTGGAGAATTATACACCCAAGTCCAGCAAAATACTAAAATGACCCTGCAAAATAGATTAGCTTTAGAGATGGTATTGTTAAAAGAACAAGGAGTTTGTGGGATGTTCAATAGAACAGAAACTGAGGGTTGTATTACAATTCATAATGCCTCTAGCTCCGCTGAGGAGGCATGAGCTAAGATGAGAGAAATAAGTAATCATACTAGAAATTTGTTTCATGCAATGCAACCGCGAGAAGTATTTGATAGTTCATGGGTCACTACCATCCTAAAGTATTTTGGGCTCACAGGGTGGGGAAAATGGTTAGCACAACTTGGAATAACAATTGCTACTGGAATTGCATTGCTAATCGTTGGTATTGGCTGGGTTAAATGCATGATACAACACTTACTCCTTTCCTTCTCCCCCTCTGTACGCTGTATTCAAATCACCACCACCGAAGAAGGCTGACCCTTGCCTCTCCCCCCCCACCACCACCACCACTGCTGCCTGCTGCGAGACACTCTGAGGCCTCCTGGAGCCGACGCCGCCCGCCTGAGGAGAACCCCCCGAACCTGCAGCCCTGGAGCGGAACCACGAGTGAGTTGTGGAACCCCTCCCCTGCTGCTGCGTGCCGTGCTGAGAGCACCGCGAGTGGGCCAAGGCTCGGCTGCAGCGACCGGGCACCGCGCCTGCAACTCGGAGGACGGGCGGCCGCCTTGCAGCCAAACTGCTCCCAAGGTCAGAGGAGGCAGATAAGACGCTTCCAACTGCTTCGCTCCCCCCACCCCATCTCGGCGGCACTAAAGGTAGCACAGTGAGCTGCTGCTCAGACGGACCTTCCCTTCTCTTTTTTTTTTTCTTTCTTTTTCCTTTTTTGTAATTGGGAGACATTGCCAGCATGGGCGCAGAGTTTCAGCACCAGAAGACCCCGTACTACAGGTATGGACTTGCTTTTTAACAAAAAAAGGCATAAAATACGACCAACAGGCTTTAACAGCCTTAAGCACATGGTGTAAGAGCCACAGACTAGACGGCTCCGAGGGGACTGCCCTGGGCTTGGAAAGGTTGAAGCAGGCTGGTAAAATGAGAATCGAAGCGGCTCCCACAGGAGATGAGACAGCTATTAATGTGCTAAAGCCTTGGAGGCTCCTTTAAAAAGGAGAATAATGCAAGGATGACGGTGGGAACGCGGCGGGCGCCGCCCACTGAGGCCGGCAGCGAGGAGAGGGCGCCGGGAGAGGCAGCGGGAGGCGTGGCCGCAGCACCGGGCGCGCAAGAGAGCACCGCGGCCGAGCAGCCTTTCCGCCAGCTGCACATCCTGGTCCCTCTCGCCCTGGGAAATGCGTGTGGGGGCTGGGGCCAGGGGGGCTCCGTCCCTCTCAGCCCTGGGGTGACCGCCCCGAGTATCCCCCGCCATGACTTGGACAGAGATCCCCCCAGTCCCGATCGTTCCCCGACAGGAGAGGCCTGAAGACACCACAGGACCCCCCAGGATGCAGAGGGACGGAGACAGCCCCGGGCCATGCGTGCTCCTCACCCCCGCTGAGGCCGGGGGGGCTCCGGCCTCCTCTCCCACGGGGAAGGCGGAGGCTTGGGGATTTGTTTGCATCGCAAGCGACTCGCTGGGAGAGCAAAGCTCACTCAAGGCATTTGATGTGGTTTTTGCCAATTTTATTTTGTTTTACCGTGTTTTACCTGGCATTAGCTGATTTTACCTGGTATTACCTGATTTTACCGTGTTTTACCTGTATTAGATAATATTAGATGGTATTAGCCGGTATTACCATGTTTTACCTGGTATTACCGTGTTTTACCTGGTATTACCGTGTTTTACCTGGTATTACCTTTGGTGGGCTTCGGGTGGTGTCCGAACTCTTCCGATTTTGTCCCTCGTTGCCCCGGCGCTGCTGGGGCCCTGCCTTTGCCGAGCCGGGGTTGCTGTCCCTCGTTGCCCCGGCAGTTGCCCGTCCCTGCCTTTGCCGAGCTGGGGTGCGGTCCCTCGTTGCCCCGGCAGTTGCCCGTCCCTGCCTTTGCCGAGCTGGGGTGCGGTCCCTCGTTGCCCCGGCAGTTGCCCGTCCCTGCCTTTGCCGAGCTGGGGTGCGGTCCCTCGTTGCCGCGGTAGTTGCCCGTCCCTGCCTTTGCCGAGCCGGGGTTGCTGGCGCTCCCACTGCCATCTGGAGGGGCCGGCGCAGGTACCTGAGAAAAGTGGCAGAGAGAAAAGGCGCATTGGCGGCGAGAAGCGGCGCAGCGAACCATCCCATCTCCCTCCCAGCCACCCCCTCACACCCGCCCCGGCCCGGGGCTCCAGAGCCGCGGCGCTGAGGGCCGGGCCGCTCCCAGAGCTCCGGCCTCGGGGCTTCCGCTCCTCTCCGCCCGCTCCGCTCCGCTGCTGCCGCCTCCACGCCGGGACTGCAACTGAAGCCCCGCCACCGCCGCCGCCTTATATAGGCAGCCTAAGCCCCGCCCCCCCGGGCGGCAGCCAATGGGAATCGAGCGCCAAGGTTCCTCATTGTGAGGAAACAATGAGGGGCGGGGCCAGAACGTAGCGGAGCGATCTGATTGGTCGAGAGGCAGCGGGTCAATGACATCACACCCCGGGCATTACCAAAGCTTAGCAAAAATGAAACCCTATAAAATAGAAAAATTACATTTAAAACGCCACTGGAGTGTGGCATTCAGCAGCGGCCGCTCTTTATTGGGGCCAGGTGCACCAGGGGATTTCTCCTCTGAAATATCCTGTGTGCCGAGGGCTCCAAAGCTCCTGTTCACACGCTGTGCTTTGCATCCTTTTGCATTGCTATCATTCGATTCAACGCTGCCCTGAACTCCCCGCTGGACGCTGCAAAGAGCGGTCTCAGAGCTGCTGAGCCACTACTAGCAGGCATCCTGTGACCATGCCTGGCAGTGCTGGCCGCAAATTTTCTGTGGAAACAGAGCGTCCTGCAGCTGTATCCAACGCGCCTGCACAGCCATCACAAAAACGCTCGCCCAAGACAGACACGCTATCAGAAGCGGCCGATCCATGCTTAAGCATCATGCCTGGAAATAGCGGCTGGCCAGGAAGTCCTAATGTCGCCGCTGCCCTTTGTGACAACTCTGCGGCGCAGGCGGCGGGGCCACGACGTCTCCGGGCGACGACACTGCCCCAGAGGCAGGGGGCTCGGGGACGGCCAGTGCCAGCACCGCACCGAGCCCGCTGATTGCTCCACAGGCCGCGGCCTCTGTGACACGCGGGGACAGCGCCTGGCTCGCAGCGCAGGGAGGCAGGGCCGGCATCAGGGCGGGCTGGGGGAGGGGTCGGCGTTGAAGCCCCACTTGGGCTGCCTTGGGCTGCCATTGCGGCTCAGGCCGGCCTTAGGGCTGGCCCTGCCCTTAGGGCTAACGGTGGCCTTGAGCTTGGAGCCTGCCTTGGGCTAGGGAGTGCACCTGGGGCACTGGCCTTAACTCCATGAATGGTTGGCCTTAGGGCAGCAGTTGGGGCTGAGTTTGGGAGTTAGAGCTAAAGGCGGCATTGGAGTGTGGGCTGGGGCTGGGCTCGAAGCTGGACTTAGGGCTTCAGTTGGGATTGGTGTTGGGCTTGATCTTAAGAGTTGCAGTTGGGGCTGGCTTTGGCCTTCGAGCTCACCGTTGTTATAAACGAGGCTGAGACTTTTTTTAAAAAAGAAAAGCCAACTCGTTTGTTTATTCATTAACAACTGAGAGCGAGAACCCAGGATAAGCCCAGGCTCCGCACGACAAGCCAGAGTAAAGCAGCACACAAAAAGGACAGTGTGACCCACTGGGTGCAACCTCGGACCCCAAGTTCCGCAGGAGCTCCCCGGATAAAGTCCCAGGTCCGTTCTTATGCCCTCTGTCCGTTCACAATTGGTGGATTTTGGATTCTTCTTCTGATTGGCTCGCTTCCAGGGGTTCTATTGGTCTTTATCAAGATGCATTTTTGTCCAATCATTTCCCGAGGGTGTCGAATGATTGGCTAAGCGGTCCAAGATGTTGACATCACCTGCATGAGGTCATTTTCTAGTCCATCACGTCATCACATCCCCAATTGCGTCTCCACCTAGTGCTCACACTCCGATATTACACCCAGACAGTCTCGCAATATCCTCCGTTAACATGCCCATTTATCCAACTATCAACTCCCCTCTTTTCTATCTCCTCCAAACAGTAAAAATCAACACCCTGAAACCAATTCATTTATTACACCGTTGCATTTGGTTTAGGGCTGAGCATTTAGCAAGGGGCTGGAATTAGGAGAGGCCTCGGCGTTAGGGCTGGGTTTTACATTACAGCTACCATTGGCGTGAAGGCTAAATGCGGCGTTTGCCTTCAGCCTGGCCTTGGTATTGGCTCTGGGGCTGCACGGGTCTGCCACTGGCATGGGATGAAATCCAGGACTGTGAGCGTGTCTAAACATGGAGTGAGACTGAGATCAGAATGGGCGTGCGCTTTGGGACCGAGCGCACGCCCAGCGGAAAAGAGAAGACGTCACTGCGGGATGTCCCTGGCATCGTCCCCGCCCTGCTCAGGCACCACCAAACCTGGCGGCAGCTGCCTTGGCCAAGATGCAGGTGCTCCCAGCTCTGGCTGCTCCCGCTTCCGGGTGCTCCCAGCCCCCCTCCAGCTCTGCTGGAGCCCCTTTAGGCACTGCAAGGGTGATTGGCCCCAAACTGGGCCCTACTTTTACTGTCAAATAAAATACATCAATTTTTTGGCATCGACATTTAATCTCGTTTGGTTTTAATCTCACATCTGGCAATATTTTGAACCTTCTAAGTTCTTTCTGGTTTATGCTCAGAGACTTCGCCTGCTTTGCTTTTCTGGGTCTGAACCGGATCGTAACACTTTATTGGCATAGTCGGCAGGATCCCCCTAAAATGAGAGTGTTGTTTCCAAAAAATGCATGAATTGCTAATTCTTATGATTGGATCATTTTAGGAAAATAAAACAACGTACCTTTCTACATTTCCTAACACCTCTCTACCTTTCTTACTCTGTCTTACTCTTTTGTTTGTTTGTTTGTTTGCTTGTGTGTTTGCACATGCACCTGAGCTAAAACGGTGCTCCCGAGGCCCAGGGTCTGGGAAATTGGCACTCCTGTAGGTAAAAGACCTGGGAGGTTTGGAAAGTAATTTTGAGACTTGTAACTTTGGTAAACACTAGGTGCTCTCGAGGTGTAAGGAGTAGGACCTCAGAAACCATTTTGTAAGGGGTGTCCCTCAAGAGAGACTACTCCAGTGTTTGTAACTTTCTTTGGTTTGGCAGAAGAGGAACCTTCCCAGAGTGCAGGGGTGAGACTTTTGTAAATTTACTTTACGCTGGGCATCCTCTAGGAATGATCACTCCGACATTTGTAAGTAACATGGGACATCATACACAAGCTTTGTTTACTTTGTTGGATGAATTTGGTGCCAGGCCATCTCCTCCAGGGACGGACTGGGCACAAAACTATTGGTATAATATCCAAGCACTTGTTGATCGAGTCTCTGTCCTGCGCACAGGAGCGAGACTCAAAAAAGGTAAAGCACAACCAGTGGTATGTTCTGTCTTAGCTGCTGCTGTGCTAGCTGCAGTAGAACACAGAGAGCACCAGCAGAAAGCTGATATGGAAGTTACTGCTTCATTACAGCATTTGGTTAAAGCATTGCAATTTCAGCTGGAGCTAACACCCACCTCCTCCAGGAAGAGATAAGGAATGAAAAGGCTAGTGTCTGTGTGCTCCGAGAGGAGCTGTTTGCAAGATCAGCAAATGAGGGAAAAAAGGAGTCAGAGCTGGAACTATCTAAAGAAGCGTACCCCCTCTCGGACTTAGAATCCTTGCGTAATCACTCAGAAAAGCCTTCAGCCTCGCTCCGTCCCTTCATTAAAACAGAATACACCCATGAGGCTTCAGACGACGACACACCTGACATAACCACAAAAGAAATCCCATCTACAGCTACTGAATTGGCCAAACTAAAGGAAGGATATAGCCAAAGTCCCAAAGAATCTGAAACTGAATGTGTTTGGAGACTCTCTCTCACACGGGCTGACCAAATTCTGTTCTCAGAAAAAGAGGCAGAAGGGTACTGGAGGGGCAGGAGTCTTCCTTACCACAGGAGATAACCGTGCTCCTTGGTCCCTCCCCAGAGAGCTGCTGATTGGGCTGGCAGACTCAGTCCTTCAGAAAGAGGAGATCCCCTGGCTATAGTAAGGAATGTCAATCAGACTGTAGAAAGTGTACAGAAAGCGGCTCGTTTACAAATGATGCATGATAGGAAATTAACACCACGAGGTGAATCTCCAGTGATCGTGCCTGTGGATCCTGAGAGAATGATACCTCTTATCAGAGGCCTCCCTGAAGCTGTGAAACCCATAGGCATGCAGCTAAAAGGACAAATAGAAAGTCTCCCAATTGCAGAAAGAGCTGTAGCCACCTTGGAGGCAGCAGCTATTTCCCTCAGTCTTAACCGGGCAAAAGGGAAGGTTTGGACCTGGGGGGGAAGGTGGCACAAGAATTAATTAATTACGGGAGAAAATATGGCCCAATTCCTTCAAATACAACTGATTCTAGATCAATTCGGCGCACAGAGTGCAAAACCCTGTCCCCAGCAAAACTCCAAAAGGTAAGGTTCTCCCCTGGGCTGGGTAGACAAACAAATACAGGGGAAGAACGCAAGGAGAAGAGAAATGCCCTGTGGATTGCGGGCTTACAAAAGGGAGTCCCAAGGACCCTAATGGATGGCCAGCCCACTAATAAATTAGAACTATTCATCCAAGAGTGGCCAGCAAAAGAGGAACCATTAAAAGCTGTCCCTGCTACAGCCCCTCCCCTGGAGGAACCACAAGAAAGGGAAGGTGACAGAAAACCCTTATCTTTGCAGAAGGTAAGCCAGGGGGCGAAGGGTGGATTCACATCAGGCGCCTTTCTAACAATTCCAGAGGAGACCCGTTAATAACCTGTCCTACTGGTCCCCACAAAGCCCCGGTAACTTTTTTAGTAGATACTGGTGCTCAGGTGTCTGCCCTTAAAATTGAAGATGCCTCCTCACGTGGAATCACTCCCTCACGTAAGAGTATACGTGTCACAGATGTTTTTGAGAATACCCAAGCCCAGATGACAGCAAAGGTAAGACGCTGGTTAGTGGCAGAAGAGAAAGCAGTTGACACCCTAATGATTACAGGTGAATTTCCTACAAATTCACTGGGTCTGGACCTCCTAAAGGGAAGGCCTTGGACCAATGAAGAAGGAAAAATAGGGACTTTGGGGCAGGAAACCTCCCATTTGTGTTTGTTAAGTTCTGCTCCTGCTCTTCCCCCCTCCCTAGTAACCAATGTCAAACCTTACCCCTTGCCTTTAGGAGCCAGAGAAGGAATCACACCAATTATTGCACATTTGAAAGAAAAAGGAATAGTGATTGCAACACATTCCCCTTACAATGCTCCTGTGTGGCCAGTCCGCAAGCCTAATGGCAACTGGAGACTGACAGGAGACTATCGGCGGCTTAACTCAAATACAGGGCCTCTCACTGCTGCAGTCCCAAACATTGCTGAGCTGAGAGCTACTAGACAAGAACAAGCTCATCCAATTGTGGCCACTATTGATGTCAAGGACATGTTTTTTATGGTCCCCTCGCAGGAACAAGATCAGGAGCGTTTTGCTTTCACGGGGGAGGGCCAGCAATATACTTTCACTCGCCTCCCACAAGGATTCAAACACTCACCCACTCTAGCACATCATGCACTAGCACAAGAATTGTCACTCATTCCTCCTGCACCAGGAGTAAGAGTATACCAATACATTGATGGCATTTTGGTGGCAGGAGATGAGATTACACCTGTACAAACAACACAAACAAACATCATTAAACATCTAGAATCCCCGGGCTTACGTATTCCTCCTGAAAAAGTACAACTCCCTTCCCTAGAAGTAAAATTCTTGGGAATCTGGTGGAAAGGAGGAATGGTGTGTATTGCCCCAGACACCCTCAGCCACCGAGACCAAATTGAAACCCCAGAGACTAAAAAAGACCTGCGGCATGCTTTAGGCCTGCTAATTTTTTGGAGGAAACACATTCCTGACTTTTCAATAATTGCAAGGCCCCTGTATGATTTGCTAGGAAAAAAAGCAAAGTGGGATTGGACTCCCTTGCACGATGAGGCCCTACAACTCCTAATTTTTGAAGCTAACACATACCAATCCCTAGGTCCTATACATCCCACTGATCCAGTACACATGGAATGGCGATTTGCAAGCTCTGGACTGTCTATACATTTATGGCAGAAAGGACCCGATGGTCCGACCAGACCCATAGGGTTTTACTCACGCAGTTTAAAGATGTAGAAAAACTATATTCTACCTGGGAAAAAAGTTTATTCGTGGTCAGCACTGCTTTTCAGGAAGCAGAGAAAACTACCCACAAACAACCCCTGATTTTAAGGGAACCTTTTCAAGTCATCAAGTCAGTTTTGGCAGGAATCCCACCCCCTGACGGGGTGGCCCAACGTGCCTCTGTTTGCAAACGGTATGCTCAAATGGAACATTATTGCACCATTTTTCAAGTAACAGAAGGAGCTCGCAAAAATCTTCCTCTACAAGATGAGGTAACCCTAAATAGCACCACTGACTTTTCACCTTCTATGATCCAAGTTGCTCCCCCGTACTCAGAACGATTGCAGAATGTGTGGTTTACGGATGCATCAGCAAAGCGAGAAGGTAAGGTTTGGAAATGTGGTGCTGTAGCCTTACAAATAAATACAGGCAAGCAAATTGTAACAGAAGGGGAAGGTAGTGCACAAGTGGGAGAACTGGCAGCAGTCTGGAGTGTATTTAACCATGCATCTGAAACCTCAGACTCTGTATATGTTTACACTGATTCTTTTGCTGTGTTCAAAGGGTGTACTGAATGGCTCCCCTTCTGGGACAAAAAGGACTGGGAAGTAAACAGGGTGCCTGCTTGGCAAAAGGAAAAATGGCAAGAAATTCTTGCTGTAGCAAAAAAGGGGAATTTCTTAGTTGGCTGGGTAGCCTCTCATCAAGAAAAGGAAACCCCAACTAGCCACTGGAATCACAAAGTAGATGAGAGGGCCAGATTAGCCCCACTAAGTAGAAAACCTCCAAGAGAAAACTGGGATCCATTATTAGAATGGTTGCACTTAAAGCAACAGCACACCGGGGCACAAGACCTATACAAGGAAGCAGCAAGCAGAGGATGGCCGGGGACTCGGGAAATGTGCCGTACCTGCAGATCTTCATGCGAGCAGTGCCGGACCCGATCAGAGCGTCACCCTTTAGAACAGCCCCCCTCACATATCAGAGACAGGAAAGGGACTGTGGGACACATGGCAAGTAGATGATATTGGACCTTTTGGAAAGTCTGAGGGCAAACAACACGTGGCGGTAGAAGCCAGGTCAGGACTAGTCCAAGCAGGAGCCTTCTCTCGGGCAACTAGTGCAAACACATTAGAAGCCCTTAAAATGTGGTTCAGTTTCTTTCCAAAACCTGTACCTATCCAATCCGACAACGGGGCACATTTCACAGCGACCATCGTCCAAAAATGGGCCAAAGAAGAAGGGATCCAGTGGATATTTCACACACCCCATTATCCACAAGCAAATGGCATCGTCGAGAGAACAAATGGCCTGCTTAAGCGATTTCTGAAACCTCAACATTCTAATTGGACTGAACGACTATGGGATGCTGTGAAAACAGTACATGAGCAATGGGGAGTAAATGGATGTCCCAGACTCACAGCTTTTTATCTGCAGCCTCCCTCCTTGATACCAGCAACATCTAAACCTACAGGTAATCAAAAACCCGCACGCTTCCCAGGACAGCCTGTATGGGTGGAACTGCCTACCGACAGAGCCCAGGGAGGACAAATCCCCGTGGCAGAACCTGGTGGAAGAGGCCGTTTTGAGCAGCTCCACGGCGCAGGAATCCAACGGGGAGGAAAAGCCCCGGAGATCCCACAGGAGGAGGGGCTGCAAACGCAGCCCAGGGTGCTCTGAGGAGGAAAGACCCACCCTGTGCCGGGAAGGCGGCCGGAGATGCAGCCAGAGGTCAGAGCTGGTGGTTCATGAGCAGCTTCACAATGGGGAGAAGCCCCACAAGTGTGGGGAATGTGGGAAGAGCTTCAGGTACAGCTCTCACCTGATCAACCACCAGAGGATCCACACTGGGGAGAGGCTCTATGAGTGTGGGGAATGTGGGAAGAGCTTCAGCTGGAGCTCCCATACGATCATCCACCAAAGGATCCACACTGGGGAGAGGCTCTATGAGTGTGGGGAATGTGGGAAGAGATTCAGAGACAGCTCCAGCCTGATCATCCACCAGCACATCCACACAGGGGAGAGGCCCTACGAGTGTCCCCAGTGTGGGAAGAGCTTCTCCAGGAGCTCTCACTTGACCCAACACCAACGGAGGCACCGCTAAGGGAAGCCCTGCGAGTGCCCCAACTGCGGGAAGAGCTTTGTCCTCTGCTCCAACTCCATCTCCCATCAGAGGACCCACGTTTGGCAGAGCCCTGGTGACCCACATTCCCTGTGATCCAGTTTGGGAAGAGCCCTGGCTGGTGCTCTCCATGTTCTCCTGGATCCCTGTAGGCCCCTGGGTGAACACAGGGGCAGGAACATCCATCGGGACTCTGATTGAAATCGGAAATTCATTAGGAAGAGCTGATTTATTGACTTTGGGATTCAGGAATGGGGCACTTGGGAATGCAGGAATTCCCATGGAATTTCCACTGGCCGGATCTCACTCTCATCCCAGTCAGGTGAGAATTCTGTGGATGGATCTCCCCCCAGCCCATTGCCATGGGAATTCCATGGGGAAATGACTGGAATTCATGGCCAATCAAATGACAGCAGTGAAATGAGAAGCAATCCCTGCTGCGACTCGCTGGGACATAAATCCCAATCCTTTCCCCAGGCCGGGTCTGTGGTGCCCGTGGCAGCACCCGGGGAGTGCCCTCTCCCTGTCCCGAGCCGAGCTCGGGCCTTTCCTTCGGTGTTCTCTGCCCTGCCCGGGGCAGGAGGGCACTGACGGAGCGGCTTTGCTGGCACCGGGCACCGCCCAGGCTCCGGCCACTGCAGGTGGCT
Source organism: Aphelocoma coerulescens (assembly GCF_041296385.1). NCBI lineage: Eukaryota > Metazoa > Chordata > Aves > Passeriformes > Corvidae > Aphelocoma > Aphelocoma coerulescens. The sequence continues at coordinate 2,119,749 of NW_027184055.1, read as the reverse complement.
CCGCGGGAATGTCCAACACCAAAGCTTCAAGCCAACAACAGCTCCTGGAGGGGATTCTGCCCCCTCTGCCTGTCCTGGGAGCCCAAGGGCAACGGCCCGGGCACAACAGCCCAGAGTGCTGGAGCACAGTGTCCCTGGGCCAGGCCGTGTTCCCTGGCTGTCCCCTGTCCCTCGGCTGTCCTGTGTCCCTCAGCTGTCCCCTGTCCTTCAGCTGTCCCGTGTCCCTCGGCTCCCTGGGGCCGGGGGTGGCAGCAGCCCTGGGGGAGAACAACCCTGAGCCCCTGCTGGGCCAGTTCCCCCAGTTCCACCCAGGGGGGCCCAGGGCAGTCCCAGCATGGGCCCTGGGGCTCCCAGTCACCCCCAGTATGATCCCAGTCACATTCAGTTACACTCAGTATGATCCCAGTCACTCCCAGTAGGATCCCAGTCACTCCCAGTAGGATCCCACTATGATCCCACCATGGTCCCAGGTGTTCCCATTCACCCGTCTGTGCCCCCCAGATTTCTTCTGCAGCCCCCCCGTGAGAGTGGGGGGTGGGGGCCGAGTGCTGGTGCCCCCCTGCCTGCAGCAGATCCAGCGGTGAGGGGAGTTCGGGGGGTCCCTCAGCATTTGGGGTCCCCCGGGATTTGGGGTGAACCCCGCGGGCCCCCAGGATCTCCCTGAACACGCTGACGCTGCCCGTGCGCAGCGAGAAGGTTCATACCCGGCACGGGGTCCCCAGCTCTGTCACCGGCATCGCCCAGGTACCCCAAAACCTCCCGGGAATCCCCAACACCCCCCCGGGGAACCCCAACCTCTCCTGGGACCCCAAAAATATCCCCGGCACCCTCCAAAAACTCCCCAGGACGCAAAGCCCCATACAGACCCTCCAAAACCCTCTCAGGACACCAAAATTCCCACGGGACCTCCCAACACCCCCCAGGCCCCCTTGAGAAGGTTTATACCTGGCATGGGGTCCCCATCTCCATCACCGGCAGCCTTGGGACCTTGGGACCTTGGGACCTCAAATTATTCCTCCCGGGATCGCCCAAACCCCTACTTTGTGACCCCTGAAAACCCCCCTTGGGAGCCCCCAAAAGCCACCGTGACCCAAAAAAAACCCGGGACCCATAAAACCCCCCCAGGAGCCCCTCGCGAATGTTCAGCCCCAGCACGGGGTCCCCATCGCCATCATCGGCACCACCCAGGTACCCCCAAACCCTGCCGGGACCCCCAAACCTTGCTGGGACCCCCAAACCCCCCCGGGGCTCCGCTGCCGGAATCAACGGGAGTGGTGTTGCCCTTTTAACGGGAGTTATAGTGGGCACCGACTTTCCCGGGGCATCTTAAAGCGCCGATGGCAGAGCGAACCCCAAAATTTCACCCGGGGGGCACTCTCCCGTTTGCTGCACTCGGGGGAGCCCCGAACGGCGACGGGTCCTGGGCTGAGCCCCCCACTCAGCCGGGGGTGGGGAGGGAACGGGGAGGGCTGGGACGGGGTTTGGGGGTGCTGGGGTTAACTGGGGGACCCCACTGGGACCCCTTTCCCGCTGTCCCACCTCCCCGGATCCCCCCTCTCCCACCCCTTTCCCGTTGTTGCCCCAAACCTCCGCTGCCCCAGCTCGCCCTGGGCTGACCCAGCCCTTTCCCATCGTGGCCCGGCCCGGCCCCGCTGCCCCGAGAGCTCCCGGGCCGCGGCCGCAGCGACGGAGGAAGGGCAGGAGGAGGAGGAGGCGGGACAGAGGAGGAGGAAGAGGAGGGCCGGGGGGAAGAAGGAGGAGGCGGAGCAGGCGGAGGAGGCTCCACGTGCGGGCAGCGCTCTCTGCATCCGCAGCCGCTCGGGCCGGGAGCATCGCCCGCCCCGCATCCCGCAGGTGCCCGGGGAGGGGGAGCTCGGCCCAAACATCCCGGGCGGTGCTTTTGGAGGGGGGAGGGATATTTGGAGCTCCCAGGAATCTATTTGGGGCTCGCAGTTTCATCCTCTCTGTCGGGGCGGGCGGCGCGATGTTTGGAGCTTGCGGCACTCCAAAGGCGAGCCGCAGATGCCCCTCGGGCGGATATCGGGGGGTCCCGGGAGGTGTTTTTGGGGGTCCCGGTGTCGGTGGCGGCAGAGCCCCGGCGGGGGCGGGGGGATGCGGGTCCCCCCGCGGTGGGGGTTGGGCTTCCCAGGCCGGGCCCTCCGAGCTCTGCCGGGGCCCCATGGGGACGGCGCGGGGCCGGCGGGGCCGGGGGACACCGGTTTTGGGGACCCCCGGGAGAGCCGCGGCTTCCCTAAGCGGGACCCCGGAGAGAGGAGAGCCCCAGAAGCCCAAAGCGGGGACCCCGAGAGGGGGGACCCCTGGGATTGGCGGGACCCCGGCGGGGGGGTCTGGGGGCTGCAGGGGCGGCACGGCCGGGAAAGGGGCTCGGGGGTCTCGGGGCTGGGAAAGGGGCTCGGGAGTCCCGGGGGTGGAAAGGGCTGCTCCCACTATGAGCCCAGTTCCCTCCCCGAGTGGTTCCAGTTTCCTCATCAGTCCCAGTATGAGCCCAGTATGATCCCAGTATGATCCTGGTCATTTCCCCTCACTCCCTGTTGCTCCCAGTATGAACCCAGTCACTCCCAGTCATTCCCCATTATGATGCAATTTGCCCCCAGCACAGTCTCAGTTGCTCCCAGTTCCTCCCACTTTTGTCCAGTGTGTTCCCAGTTCTCCCAGTTGCCCCAGCATAGTCCCAGTCACTCCCAGTATGATGCCAGACTCTCCCAGCAGGGCCCCAGTCACTCACAATTGCTCCCAGTTGCCCCCAGCACATTCCCAGTCACACACAGTGTGGTCCCAGTCAGCACCCACATGGTCTCAGGCACTCCCAGTATATCCCAGTTGCCCTGACCATTCTCGTGGTCATTCCCAGGCACTCCCAGTTACCTCAGCAGGGATCAGTTGCCCCCAGATTTATCCCAGCCACTGCCAGTACATCCCAGTTGTCACCAGCATGCATCCTATCATTCCCAGTTCCTCCCAGTGCATCCCCAGTAGGCTCTCAGCATGGGCCTGGTAGCTCCCTGTAACCCCCATTGACACCCGCTATAATCCCAGCAAGGCCCCCGTCACTCCCAGTATGATGCCAGTGGCCCCCAGGGTGTTCCCAGTTGCTCCCTGTCAATGCCAGCATGAGCCCAGTAGCCTCCAGTATGATCCCCGTGACTCCCTGTCTCTCCCAGTATATCCCAGTCACCCCCAGCATGCTCCCAGTCACTCCCATTTCTTCCCAGCTGCATTCAGCACAATTCCAGTTGCTCACAGCCACTCCCAGTCAATCCCAGTATGATCCAGTCACCCTCAGTATGATCCCCGTCTCCCCCAGCATGGACCCACTGTGATTCCAGTATGATCCCAGTTGCCCCCAGCATAGTTCCAGTTGTTCCCAGTTCCTCCCAGTATGATCCCAGTTGCCCCTAGAATAGTCCCAGTCATGCCCAGTTTCCCCCAGCATAGATCCAGTTGCTCCCAGGTGCCCCCAGCATGGTCTCATTTCCCCCCAGCATGATCCCAGCTGTTTCCAGTGTGATTCCAGTCACCCCCAGTATGGTTACAGACACTCCCAGTATATTCCAGTTGCCCTCAGCATGTTTGTAGTCATCCCCAGGCACTCCCAGTTGCCCCAGTAAGGTTCCAGTTACCGCAGAATGATCCCAGTCTTTCCCAGTTACTTCCAGGGTCCTCCAGCATGATCCCAGTTTCTGTCAGTTTCCCAAAGTATGGTCCCAGTTGCTCCCAGTATGATCCCAGTTGTGGCCCCAGTTGTGGCCTCAGTTGTGGTCTCAGTGTCCTCAGCATGGTTCCAGTACCTTCCAGTTGATCCCAGTTGCTCCCAATGTGTCCACATTTTCCTCCCAACATGGGCCCAGCAGCTCCCAGCAACCCCCAGCATGGTTCCATTCACACCTGCTGTAATTCCAGTGCCTCCCAGTATGGCCCCAGTAGGACCCGTAGTTACTTCCAGTATGGTCCAGTCACTTCCAGTATGGTCCCAGTGTCCCCAAATGTGATCCCAACTGCTCCCTCTCAATGCCAGTATGATCCCAGTCACCCCCAGCATGGTTACAGTCACTCCCAGTATGACCCCAGTCACTCCCAGATACTCCCAGTATTATTCCAGTCATGCCCAGAGTGACTCCCTGTCACTCCCAGTGTGGGCCCAGTTGCTCCCAGTATGAATCCAGTCACTCCCAGTTACTCCAAATACAATCCCATTTGCTCTCAGCACGGACTCTGTTGCTCCCAGTCACCTCCAGTATGGTTCCAGTCATGTCCAGCACCTTTCCAGTCCCTCCCAGTCTGATTCCAGTATGGTCGCAGTCATCCTCAGACACTCCCAGTATCATCCCAGTCAGTTCCATTAGGATCCCAGTATGACCCCAGCATGGGCACAGCTGCTCCCATTATCTCCCAGTGTGGTTCCAGTTGAACCCAGTTTCCCCCAGTTCAGACCCAGTCACTTCCCACATGAGGTTGAGCGCTCCCTGAATTCACAGCCCCCCACCCGTGGGATCATCGCCCCCCATCCCGCAGGTGCCCGGGGAGGGGGAGCTCTGCCCAGATATCCCGGGGGGGTTCCCTGGGTTGTGTTTTTTTGGGGGGGATGTTTGGAGAATAAAGAACTCCAAAGCTGAGCAGAAAATGCCCCTTGTGAGGACATTGGGGGTCCCCAGGAGGTGTTTCTGGGGGTCCTGGTGGCGGTGCCAGCAGAGCCCTGGCAGCGGGCAGGGGGATGTGGGGTACGCCCCGTGGTGGGAGCTGGGTCTACCCGAGTCAGTCACGGCCACCTCCAGCCCGGAGCCAGGGGGCTGCAGGACCCCTTGGGAGAGCCAGAGGGGGAACCTCGGGACCCCCAGAGTGGGACGAGCAGAGAGGGGCAGTACCGGGACCAGGGGAGCCCCGGCAGTCTGGAGGAGCGAACCCCTGTGAGCCCCAGGACCCCAAAGTGGGGAGCCCAGAGAGGGGGGAGCACCGCCATTCGCAGGACCCTCAACAGCCTGGAGAGGGGGAGGGGGGACTCCTTGGACCCCCTGCACCCCAAAGCAGAGAATAAGGGGAGAAGGGACCTGGGGACCCCATAACCCCCAGCATCCCTAAGTGGGGAGACCAAAGGGGGGAGCTTTTGGATTCCTGGACTCTCAGCAGCCTGGGGAGGGTGGAGACCAAGTAGAGAGGGGGACCCCAATAAAAGAGGGACCCCCAGCAGCTGGGACAGGGGGGAACCCCCAAACACCAAAGGGGAGAGACCAGAGACAGGGAACTCCTGAGAGGCTTTTTCAGAGCAGATTTTTATGGACACACAGTGCCCAGTGACTTCTAGAGATGGACTTGGGCAGAGGGATCTTACACTCAACATGTTCATCCCTTGTTTCTCCCCAAACCAGGATTTCCCATTCCCAACCCTTGGCCAGATGGAGGAGGAGGCTGTGAGGAAGACGAAGATGCCCCGGGAGCCCCAGGCAGGTGAGGAGGAAGTCAGTGCCCCTTTCCCCTCTCTCCTGCTCCATCTCCCAGCCCAGCATCGCCCCCGGCTGCAGGACAACCCCGCTGCCGACGCCGTCCTGCCGGGGACGGACTGGGGGGATCTCCTTCCCCTTCCCTGTGGCACGGAGGCAAATCCCATCCTCTCCTTGTCCTTCCTCCCCAGACAAGGAGCTGAGGACGGAGCCCAAGGAGGACAAATCCCCACGGCAGAACCTGGTGGAAGTGGCCGTTTTGAGCGGCTCCACAGCTCAGGAATCCAACGGGGAGGAAAAGCCCCGGAGATCCCGCAGGAGGAGGGGCTGCAAACGCAGCCCAGGGTGCTCTGAGGAGGAAAGACCCACCCTGTGCTGGGAAGGCGGCCGGAGATGCAGCCAGAGGTCAGAGCTGGTGGTTCATGAGCAGCTTCACAATGGGGAGAAGTCCCACATGTGTGAGGAATGTGGGAAGAGCTTCAGGTGGAGCTCCACCCTGATCAACCACCAGAGGATCCACACTGGGGAGAAGCCCTATGAGTGTGGGGAATGTGGGAAGAGCTTCAGGTACAGCTCTGACCTGATCCACCACCGGCGCATTCACACCGGGGAGAGGCCCTACGAGTGTCCTGAGTGTGGGAAGAGGTTTCAGAGCAGCTCCAATCTCCTCCTGCACGAGCGGATTCACACGGATGAGAGGCCCTTCCACTGCCCCGACTGCAGGAAGGGATTCAAGCAAAACTCCACCCTTGTCACCCACCGGCGCATCCACACCGGGGAGAGGCCCTACGAGTGTCTTGAGTGTGGGAAGAGCTTCTCCAGGAGCTCTCACTTGACCCAACACCAATGGAGGCACCACTAAGGGAAGCCCTGCGAGTGCCCCAACTGCGGGAAGAGCTTTTTCCTCTACTCCAGCTCCATCTCCCATCAGAGGAGCCACGTTTGGCAGAGCCCTGGTGACCCACATTCCCTGTGATCTGTGTTGGGAAGAGCCCTGGCTGGTGCTCTCCACGTTCTCCTGGATCCCTGTAGGCACCTGGATGAACGCAGGGGCAGGAACATCCATCGGGACTCAGATCAACATTGGAAATTCATTGGGAAGAGCTGATTTTTTACCTTTACACCCTAAAATTTTCATCTGCTCTGTCCAATTGTTTTTTCTGGTGGTATCAAGCAACCCTGGATGATCTTGGAGATCTTCTGCAGCCTAAGTAATTTCTGTGTTAATCCCACTGAAACAACCAAAATTGAGGTAGAAATAAAGAAATTAAACAAAGAGATCTAAAGCGGCACCATATTACCGGAATTTGGGGTTGAATTTGGTGTTCAGAGGAATATTTGGGAGGATCTGAGTGTTGTGGGGCTGTGAAGCCAGGCAGATTAGGGCCACAATCTTGTGTTGTCAGAACGTGTCCACCTGAGCCCACCTATTCTACAGGAATTCTGGTTGTCTGTCCCAGTCCCTGGCCTGGGTCTCCCCCTTTGGCGTGTGACCTCCAAAGTGCCCAAATCGCTGCTGAAGTGCCTGAGCTGCTCTGGGCTGTGGATGTTCCTGTCCCCCAGCCTGTCCTGGTCGATGCCATGTGGGGTGGGAGGGGGTCTGGGGGCTCCTTGGGGGACTGGGAGGGGCTTTTGTGGCTCTTGAGGGCATTTGTAGTGCTTGGAGGGGCCTTTTAGGGTGGTCTCAGAGAGTTTTGGTGATCTTGGCTGGGCTGTGTGGCTTGGAGAGAATTTTGTGGTTCTTGGGGTCATTTATGATGCAGGGAGTGGTTGGGGGAGTCCTGGCCAGGAGCTGTGGGGTGGTTTGAGGGGTCTGGGAGTGGCTGTGGGGCTGGGAGGGGGTTTTAGGGCGTCTCCCCCAGACCCCAAAGCTGCCACCAGACCCCACCCCCAAGATGGTGCTGGGGGTCGGGGGCTCCATGTTGGGGTTCACCCTCCTGGCACGGCAGGAGAAGGTGAGGGGGGGTCCCCAGGGGCCGTGTGTGTCCCCCCCAGAGCGTGTGTGACCCCCCCATCCCGGTGTCACCCCCTTTTCCCTGCCCACAGGGCTCCTGAGCCAGCCCCTGCTGCCCCGGGAGGGAATTTGGGGAGGGGGCAGAGGGGGTGCGCAGCCCCCGCCGGGGGATGACCCCGGCCCAGCGCCCTTCGTTCAGCACCGAGCTGGGCTTGGGGCCGCAGGAGGAAGAGGCCGATGGGAAGCAGATCCTGCAGGGGGGACAGGGCTTGGGCTCAGGGCAAGGTCCTGCCCTGCACACCTGGCTCAGGTGGGAGCCTGCCCCGGGAAGGGAGCGGGACATTCCCATCCCCACGGATCAGGGCTGGGAGCAGCGCTGGGAGCACGGACATGGAAATCCTGGGAGCCACTGGGACCGCACTGGGGGGTGAATGATCCCCCCCAGCACCTTTCCAGGCCGCCCTGCGACCTGAGAAATGCTCGCTGGGCCTCGGCCTTGGCCAAGAGCCCCCGGGCTCAGCTGCTCTGAGCTCAGCCGCTGCCGGCTCCCGCAGCCCGCCCAGGGCCGCCCTGCCCGTGCCGGGGCTGTGCTGGAATTCTCTGCTGCTGCTGGGCCACTCGGGGGGTCTGGCCCCGCAGGAAAGGTGACCCTGAGCCAGGAGCTTTCCTTGGCCACAGCAAAGCCTCGGCACGGAAAGACCTTCCCAGCGCTGTGCCCTGGGCCGGGAGGGATTGTGCCACCAGAGCTGTCCCTCCATTTCTTCTGCCAGGCAGCTTTAGCACATGAAAAGTGGAGAAGCCAGAGCTGCCTCTCAGCTTTCCGCAGTCCTGCAGAGGAATCCTGTGTGGGAAGCAGCCTGGGAACAGGGTTTCTGTGCCAGGGCAGGGGAATTCAGAGCCCTTTCCTCCCCCGTGGGCCCAGGCTCTGGCCCTTGCCCTTTGCAATGGCCCTGCAGCTGCCAGAGGGGCCTTTTTGGCTCAGCTGAGAGCAGTCCTGCTGCAAGGCTGTCCTCGAGCTGCTTGGGCTGCACATGTGCCCAGGGAATGCTCATTGCTTGCAGTCTCAGGCGCTGTGGGTGTGCAGGTGTAACTACTGCAGGAGGGAACAGCTCTGCTGGGGGCAGTTCTTGCAAGGTGCTGGCCCTGGCTCGGGGCTGGGCCGGGGCCAGCGGCAGAAAATCAACTTGCAGCTTGGGCCCCGCAGCAGGGAGGAGCAGCAATTGCTGGGGGACAGAGACTCTTGCCAAGGGCCTGCGGGGCCGGGCCCCAGGGAACGGCTTCCCGCTGCCCGAGGGCAGGCTGAGATGGGATGTGGGGCAGCAATGGTTCCCTGGCAGGGCGCTCAGGGCCTGGCACAGGCTGGCCCCAGAAGCTGCGGCTGCCCCCGCATCCCTGCAAGTGTCCCAGGCCGGCTCGGCCATTGGGGCTTCCTGCCCAGGAGGGCTGGGCTGGGCTGGGGCTGCTGAGGGCGGGATGGGCTCTGGCTGAGCCAGCTGAAGGCTGCGCATGATGAGGCCGGGGGGACCCCGTTGCTGAGTGGCTTCTGGGGTATCCCCCATTCCTGAAGGGATTTCAGGGTATGTCCCGTTCCTGAGGCAGTTTTGGGGTCCCCCCAATGCTTCGGGAGGGGTTCTGAGAGGGGGGCTCTGGTACTTGGAAGGGGGACCTATTGTCAGAGATGCAGGGAGCCCATTTTGGGAAGGATGCTGCTGTTTCTGGCAATGTTGAGAGGTTCTGAATGGGCTTTGGGGCCCTGGCTGTCATTTTGGGACTTGCGGTGAGCCCATGGGCACAGCAAGGGCTGAGGAGAGGTTCCAAGCTCCCATTTGGGATGGAGGGATTGAGCGGGGGCCTCCAATAAACTCAATGCCAGCCCCAATGTGTCGATGGCAGCCCCAAATGGCTCGATCCGTCAGCCCCAAGGCCCGGCTGTGGGGAGTCAGGAGCCACAGAAGGGAAATTGGTGTCCAGGAGGGGTGGGATGGGATGGGATGGGATGGGATGGGATGGGATGGGATGGGATGGGATGGGATGGGATGGGATGGGATGGGATGGGATGGGGTGGTTTGGGCACTTGGAGTGGGGCACTCCAGGGAAGAAAACCAGGATCTGCTTCTGGGGAGGATCCTTCTGTTTTTTGACATATTTGGGGCCTCTAAGTGGCTTCTGGGAGGTTGCAGTGAATTTGGGGAAGGTGCCGTAAACGCCCCGCAATTTGTGGGACTGAGGCGAAGTCCCCACATTTTGGGAGGGTGAGGGGACCCCAATTGGGAGGGGATCCTGCTGCTTTGCACCCCTTCCATGGGGTGAGAAGTGGCTTGTGAGGGAAGGAAGGAAGGAAGGAAGGAAGGAAGGAAGGAAGGAAGGAAGGAAGGAAGGAAGGAAGGAAGGAAGGAAGGAAGGAAGGAAGGAAGGAAGGAAGGAAGGAAGGAAGGAAGGAAAACAGTGTAAGTTCTGAATGAAAAAAAAAAAGGTAAATAACTGAGTTCTCTTTTCAAAAATATCAATTCCCTCTGAATCCAAAGTTGCAGAAGACTTTTCACTCCACATTTGGGTTTTGTTTTTATTTCTCATACTTATTCTGGTTCTTTTCTTTCTTCTCTTGTTTTTAATAGAAAACACCTGCTAGGAAAGGAATGCAGAGCCAAATGAGACCCATTTCTGGCAGGTACTGAAAGTGTGGGCTCCTGGTCTGGTTCCTTTTGTGTGGATCCCTCATCTCTGTGGCACGGGGGGAATAGCAGTGCTGGGAGCCAGCAGCGGGCTCAGGAGCATCCCGCTCTGGCAGCTCTGAGCAGGTGGCACATGTCCTGCTCTCCTGCTGCCCTCCAAAGCACAGAATCCATGGGCAAGTTTAGGCCCAGCTCTGGGCACAGCCAGCATGGCCTGGGCACGGGAACGGGGGGCAAAGCGGGCGGGATCCTTCTACAGCTGCCTGGTGGTTTCTGGTTTCTGTGCCCAGAGTGCCAGGATATTCTTAAGAGGTGCTTGTCCATGCAGCCCTTGGACAGGCCGTCCTTGGAAGAGCTCTTCAGTGCCCCTTGGCTGCAGGGTGTTCATGTGCCCTAGAGGATGGCAGAGAGCCACGGGCACAGTGTGATCCAGGGGCCTGGCAGGTAACAGCCCCACACATCTCTTGGCAATCAGTGGCAAAGCAAAGCAGACGATTTTGTCTTGCCTGTAGCCCTGGGCAGGGAGCATCAGAAGGGAACACGCAGCTCTTGGGCTGCAGCTGAGCTGGAGGCCTGCTCTGGCAAGCACTGGTGGCCACCATCCCCCCTGGTTTTGCTGGTCTGGTTCACTGATGGCTGGGCCCTGGGCAGAACCCTGAGAGCCTGGTGTGGCCCCAGGGAAAGAGAAGGAGCCCCTGGAGAAGCTGTAGCAGGTGGGGCTGCTGCTGCTGGAGACACCAAGGACGAGCTCAAGGCCGACAACCTCTTCCTGGAGCTGGCCAGCGGCAGCTGAAGATGATGGCCTTTGATTCTGGCACCTTCTCCAAAGACACGCTCCACGGCCAGTGTGCAGGTGAGTCCAGAGCCAGGGGGATGCTGCCAGAGCTGGGCATGGCACGGCCTGGCCAGGCACCAAAGGTTCCCCCTTTGCTGGGGCGGCTGCAGCCAATTCTTCAGCGGCTGCCAAGCTGCTTTTGGGCTCTGGGCAGCTGCTGAGGAGGTGGCTGTGCCATGGCTGGCTGCAGGCTGGGCACATGTCCTGCCCTCCTGCTCTGCTCCCAAAGGCAGCAATGCTGGGCAGCTTTGGGCCCAGCTCTGAGCACGGCCAGCACGGCCTGGGCACTGCGGGCGGCTGGGACAAGGCCATGAAATCCGACATCTGGCCTTGTTTGGGGCTGTATGGTCAAAGTCAGCTCCCTTGGCTCCTCCTTGAGCCCTGGCCAGGCTTAGGAGGAAGCCAAGAGGAGGATGAAAGCAGATGTTCCCGCACTAGAAGTGCTGTCAGTTTGTTTCTCCAGCACTGTCAAAGCTGGGCCCTCTCGCAGCGGGGTTGGAGCCTCAGCTGTGGCTGGAGGCAGCTGCAGGAATTCCCAGTGTCCGGGAGTGGCTCTGCAGTCCTTGGCTGGGACAGCTTCCCCCAGCTGATGGGTGGCTCTGTGCAAGCTCAGCAAGAACAAAACCATCTCTGTGTGAGCAACGCTGTGCTCAGCACAGAGCCAAACACAGCCCCAGAGAAAGGCCTGGCAAGGAAATTCCCTCTGCCCCAGCCCACAGCAGCACCCCGTGGCCACCCACCATCACCACGGCTCCACGGGTTCCTTTCCATGGCCCCGGCCCTGGCCACGGGACCTTGGGCTGGTGGCCATGGCAGCCGACTGTGGCCCAGGGCTCCGTGCCCGTGTCCATGGCAGCAGTGGCCGGCCACGGGCCCTGAGTGCAGGTGAGCGTGCCAGTCCCCATGGCAGCGGGGCCGAGCGTTGGTGTCCGTGGCACCAAAGTGAGGAACGGGTCCCTGTGGCCGCTGCCGTGGCACCTGAGGGCATCAGCGAGTGTCAGTGCAATTGTAGCTGGCACCAGCCCCGGCACCGCTCTGTCCTGAGGGCTGCCATGGCAGCCGAGGGCAGCCACAGGTCTGCGGGCAAGTGGCCACGGACCCTGAGTGCAGCAATGGCTCCTGGGGGGGTTTCCAAGGGAACTGGAACTGATGAGGGTTGCCATGGCATCCAACCCCTGGGATGTCACACAGCCACCCTGGGATGTCACACAGCCACCCTGGGATGTCACAACCACTCAGTGATGTCATAGTCTGCTATAGGATGTCAGACCTCTGCCCAGTGATATCACAGCCATATCTGTGATGTCACAGCTCACTCTGAGATGTCACATAGCAACCCTGTGATGTCATAGCCACTCTGTGATGTCACACCACCTGTGATGTCACAGTCATCTCTGTGATATCACACAGCTGCTCTGTGATGTCACAGCTGACTCTATGATGTCACACAGCCACCCTGTGGTGTCACAACCCACTCTGTGATGTCACAGCCTGTTCTGGGATATCACTCGACCACTCTGTGATGTCACACAAGTGCCCTGTGATTTCACAGCTCTGTCTGTGATGTTCCAACTCTGCACTGTGATGTCACACCAGCACCCTGTGATGTCACAGCCTGCTCTGTGATGTCACCATTGCTCTGTGATGTCATAGTCTGCTGGATAATGTCTGACCTCTGCCCTGTAAGGTCAGAGCCAAAGCTGTGATGTCACAGCACCACTCTCTGATGTCACAGAACTGCTCCATAATGTCACAGCTGACTCTATGATGTCATACAGCCACCCTGTGATGTCACAGCCCACTCTGTGATGTCACAGCCTGTTCTGGGATGTCACAGCCCTCTCTGTGATGTCACACCAATACTCTGTGATGTCACAACCCACTCTGTGATGTCACACAGCCCCTTTCTGACATCACAGCTGCTCTGTGGGTCTGTGACACAGGCACAGAGCTGTTACCAAAACTTCAGTGAAACAAAACCTCCTCAGCACCAGCGCAGCACGAAGCAGCAGCATTCTTTATTGGGCCGGATGCACGAGGGGAGAGCCCCTCCCAAAGTCGTGTGTGCCGAGTTCAGGAATGTTCCTGTTTGCAGACTGGGTTTCACAGACACATTCCCAGATTGTCCCACAAGAAACACACACACGAGAATCATTGCCCCAAAATCATTGCATATTTCCCCCACCCCTTTACACATCCTTTCTTCTGCCCTGGGGTCTCTTTGGGGGTCCCTGGTGGTCAGTGACCCCAAAGCCAGCCCTGACTGCCCGGTGAACTGGTGAAAGTTGGCACACCTGGGCTGGTTGCTGCCCACAGAATCAGCCTTGTGCGGTTCCATGGCCAGTGGCTTTTGGAGAAGAAGCATTGTATGAACCCACCAGGTGCAAACGGTTTTTCATCTGGCAAATTTCCCCCCCTTGGAGGGTTGGGAAGCTTCTCTTCCCTTCAAGCCTTCATAAGCCTCACTCTGCTCCTTTACTCACATCCCACGAGTTCCTCAGCTGCTTTCACAACCATGTTCTTTACACAGCTCAAAGCAAGTGTCAGAAGCACAAGTATTGCTGGGATCCCAGTTAGACTTTGCAAAAGTCAGGCCAACCATCAGTCAGGGAAAATCCAAATCCTTTAATTTTATCCAACCAGTTACTGTCTAACCCTCTCTGAACTGGCTCGAAACATTCCCATTGTCCTGTCTGAGGGTGATTCCATACTTCTGGAATTTGACAGCTCCAGGGGGTATCAGTGCAATCTGTCAGCTGATCAATATTTCCTGAGGTAATTTCCAGATCTGCTTTGGAAATGTTACAATTCTCAGCAGGATTGTTCTGATGTGCCCATGGTAAGGAATATTCTCCTTCCATCCCTGTCCAGGTGCCCTGGGTGCTATTTCCTTCCCACACGTGTTCCCAGATTTTTGGCAAATTGCTGACTGAAGCTCCCCACAGAACTGGATTTTCTGCAGAGGTTGGTGTTGGCAAACAAGCTGTTACAGGGGTTACATTCTGTCATCTGCCAACACCTTGCACTGACTTTGAAAACCACATTTCCCTTCCCAGAAGTCAGGAACATTGTTTCTATTATTATTATAAATACACAATTATTGATCATCTTCATCCAGATCCAATAAATAGTATCCCCTTAGAAAATCCTATTCAATACCTAAAACAATAGGATTGATGTAAAAACCCCAAACCCCACGGTGTCAGTCTTGTTTCTGCTGTGTTTAATGTGTGCTCGCTGGTTTTACCCACATGTCATGAACCCCGAGTTTGATTCCTTCTACCTTGAGTGCAGGGTAGGTTACCAGGAGGACTTGAGATGGTCCCTTCCACTGCGGCTGGATTGTTCCAAAATTCCAGGTTCTCGTGCACACCGGATCTCCTGGTTGGAAAGGATGTACAGGCGAGTCCAGCCCCAATGATCTGTTGAGAACCATGCACCTTTTAAGGCTTACAAGAGTTAGTCCCAGTGCTATTAAATATTCATTTCAGCAAAACTTCTGAGCCTTCCCTTGTCTTGTTGGTGCCACATGGGAAAGCTTCTGGCCATCCAGAAAAAGGATCCACCAATGCCAAAATGTGCCAGTCCCCCTTCTGCCAGGGCAGTTCTGCAAAATCAGTTGGCCAAAATCACCTGGTGATTCCCATTTAACCAGCCCTGGAGGCAGCCTTCTTCCTTCAACACCAATCCCATCTTTCTCAACAACTGATCTATTGTTTTTTGCCATTTTTGTGCTTACTAGATGCCTTTGTAAACTGGCCATCATATTCTCCATTTCCTCATGTGTTTCCTGATGTTTCAGTTCCATTATACATTAATTGTGGAGCTACAATTACCTGCCCACACGGGGTTACCAATCACCTGCTGGGATTTTCCGTAGCTGCTGCTGCTGGGGCTGACTGCCTGTCCTGATCACTGGAATCTGGTTTTTGTTGCAGAAGATTCCAGTTTTTGCCAGGTATTAGTGCAAGGAGAGCTTTTTCAGCACCCTCTTGAGCTGTTTGGTCAGCCAATGGATTCCCTGGATTAACTGGGGAGTCTCCAAACCCATGGGCTTTACAAGGGCATCAGGGCCACTTCTTTTGGCTTTGGCACACTCTGCAGTAGGTGACTGATTTCTTTTTGTACTCACTGGAGACCTCTGTGCCCTTTCCTTCCATGTGGCTCCCTGGGCGTGCATTATTCCAAACCCATAGTTCAAATCAGTCCATATGTTCACCCTTTGTCCTTCAGTGATTTCTAGGAAAGGTCATTCATTCTGCTTTTTGTGCTGCTGTGTTCAAAGCTAAAGCCTGGGCTTCTATGACCTGGGTCGAGGTTGCCACTGCACACCCAGCTGCCCGTTTCCCATCCGTACCACGCTGCTCCCACCAGGGTGCAGGTCCAGTGCTGGCTCCTGCATGGGATTGCTGTGGAGGTCCCAGAGTCTGCCAGAACACACTTGTTCCATGGATCCCAGGCAGTCACGGCACAAAGACTCCAACCCTCCTCTTAGAAGGGACTCAAACACTTCCCTGTTCCAACCTTGGGTACCTTGAACCAAACCCTGCAAAGCTTTTGCTGCACCTTACAGGCAGGTCAACAGTTTACACCAGGAAAGGAAAAGGGAAAGGGGAAGGGGAAAGGGGAAGGAGAAGGAGAAGGAGAAGGAGAAGGAGAAGGAGAAGGAGAAGGAGAAGGAGAAGGAGAAGGAGAAGGAGAAGGAGAAGGAGAAGGAGAAGGAGAAGGTGCCTTTATCTGACCAGGGGTCTTTCTCTGATTTCCTTTGGAGCAGGGATCAAAGGCTCTCCCCAGAACCCTTCAGTGCTGCCTGCAGGTGCTGCCATCCCTCAGATCTATTGAAATTCAAGAGGATGAGGCCACGGGGTGTCCCAATGGTGCCTTGGTTCCATGGGCCCCGCAGTGTAACCATGGTGTCCTTGGTTCTGCAGTGTCACAATGGACCCTTCATTCCATGAGGCCCCACAGTGTGGCAATGGTCCCTTGAGTCCATGAGGCCCCACAAGGTCACAATGGTCCCTTGGTTCCATGGCCCCGCACTCTCACAATGCTCTCCTTGGCTGCACAAGGTCCCGGAGTGGCACAAGGGTCTCCTTGGTGCAGAGACCAGGGCAGAAGGGTTCCACAAGGCCCCAGAGTGTCACAAGGATCTCTTTGGATCTGTAGTGGCAGAACTGACCCTGGGTTACACGAGATCCTCCTGTGTCCCAAGGGCTCCTTGGTTCCACAGGGCCTGATTCTCTGACACTTCAGAGATGGTGTTGGACAGTTTCTATTTTCCTGCAGTTTGGTGATGAAAGGAGCATGCTGGGCAGAGCACGGAGATGCTGCTGCTGTCTGCTCAGGGGAAAGGGCCCAACAAGGCTGAGGGGCTGGGAGGCTGCTGGAAGGGCTGTGCCCCACATGGTGCAGCTTTCCTGGGAGGGAGGGAGGGAACAGCAGGAGAGACACGCACTGCCCCACAGAGCAGCTGGGCAGGGGGACACTGGGCATGAGGAGGAGGAAATGTCCCTCCCAGGGCAGCGCTGGGGCAGGAGAAGCACCCAGAGGGAGGAGGAGCTCAGGGCATGTGTGTGTGCCCAAGGCACAGAGGGTGAGGCTGGGCACAGCTCAGGCCAGGGCTGGAGGTGGCAGGGCAGAGCTGGCGGGGCAGCGAGATGGGAGTGTGCAGCCTGCAGGGACACAGCAGCAGCGGTGGGACAGCGCAGGACAAGCTGTGCTGGACATGGCCAAGGGCCCTGGCAGGGCTGGCAGTGCCCAGGAGAAGCCAAGTCTTAGTGCCCTGGGGCACAGCAGCGTCTGTGCCACCAAGGGCTGGGAGGAGACACCTTGTCCTGAGGCCCTGGGGCCTCCTGGCACAGCCCCAGCAAGGCTGGCCACTGTCAGCCCCTTGTCCTGCCTTCAGCATCCCCCCACATCCCAGTGGCCTCAGGGATCTGCTGCAAGGAGTCCCTGGGGAGCCTTGGTCAGGAATGGCCCTGGGGGCTCCTGAATGCTCCCAGGGACTGCAGGGTTTTCAAAAGACTTTGGCTTTGGCTTTTACCTGGGAGTCTCCGAGAGCTTTGTGCAATCCTGGCCCCCAATTCTCTGCTCTAATGAGTCCCTGGAGATTCTTTGTCAGTAAGAACACTCAGTGGGGCTCATTAATGCTTTGAGATACTCAAGGGTAATTAAAGTACCTCTTTTTCACACTGACTCTCTGAGAGGTTTGTGCAGTCATGGTCCCCAATTATCTGCTTTAATCAGTCCCTTGAGAGCCTTGGTCATTAACAACAGTTCATTAATGCTTCAAGGTACTTCTGGTTTTTCTAAGGTACTTTCCTTTTTCCACACTTGAGTCTCTGAGAGCTTTGTGCAGCCATGGTCTCCAATCCTCTGCTTTAATCAGTCCCTTGAGAGCTTTGCACTGACACACATGTATTGGCAGCCACTGAAGAATTGGCTGCAGCCGCCCCAGCAAAGGGGGAACCTTTGGTGCCCGGCCAGGCCGTGCCATGCCCAGCTCTGGCAGCATCCCCCTGGCTCTGGACTCACCTGCACACTGGCCGTGGAGCGTGTCTTTGGAGAAGGTGCCAGAATCAAAGGCCATCATCTTCAGCTGCCGCTGGCCAGCTCCAGGAAGAGGTTGTCGGCCTTGAGCTCGTCCTTGGTGTCTCCAGCAGCAGCAGCAGCCCCACCTGCTACAGCTTCTCCAGGGGCTCCTTCTCCTTCCCTGGGGCCACACCAGGCTCTCAGGGTTCTGCCCAGGGCCCCAGCCATCAGTGAACCAGACCAGCAAAACCAGGGTGGATGGTGGCCACCAGTGCTTGCCAGAGCAGGCCTCCAGCTCAGCTGCAGCCCAAGAGCTGCGTGTTCCCTTCTGATGCTCCCTGCCCAGGGCTACAGGCAGGACAAAATCGTCTGCTTTGCTTTGCCACTGATTGCCAAGAGATGTGTGGGGCTGTTACCTGCCAGGCCCCTGGATCACACTGTGCCCGTGGGTCCCTGCCATCCTCTAGGGCACATGAACACCCTGCAGCCAAGGGGCACTGAAGAGCTCTTCCAAGGACGGCCTGTCCAAGGGCTGCATGGACAAGCACCTCTTAAGAACATCCTGGCACTCTGGGCACAGAAACCAGAAACCACCAGTCAGCTGCAGAAGGATCCCGCCCGCTTTGCCCCCCGTTCCCGTGCCCAGGCCATGCTGGCTGTGCCCAGAGCTGGGCCTAAACTTGCCCATGCATTCTGTGCTTTGGAGGGCAGCAGGAGAGCAGGACATGTGCCACCTGCTCAGAGCTGCCAGAGCGGGATGCTCCTGAGCCCGCTGCTGGCTCCCAGCACTGCTATTCCCCCCGTGCCACAGAGATGAGGGATCCACACAAAAGCAACCAGACCAGGAGCCCACACTTTCATTGCCTGCCAGAAATGGGTCTCATTTTGCTCTGCATTCCTTTCCTAGAAGGGATTATCTATTAAAACAAGAGAAAAAAGAAAAGAACCAGAAAAAGTATGAGAGATGAAAACAAAACCCAAATGTGGAGTGAAAAGTCTTCTGCAACTTTGGATTCAGAGGGAATTGATATTTTTTAAAAGAGAACTCAGTTATTTACCTTTTATTTTTTTGTTTCATTCAGAACTTACATTGTTTTTCTTCCTTCCTTCCGTTCTTCCTTCCTTCCTTCCTTCCTTCCTTCCTTCCTTCCTTCCTTCCTTCCTTCCTTCCTTCCTTCCTTCCAAATTCCTTCCTTCCGAATTCCTTCCTTCCTTCCGAATTCCTTCCGAATTCCTTCCTTCCGAATTCCTTCCGAATTCCTTCCGAATTCCTTCCGAATTCCTTCCGAATTCCGAATTCCTTCCTTCCTTCCGAATTCCTTTCTTCCTTCCTTCCGAATTCCTTCCTTCCTTCCGAATTCCTTCCTCCCTCCCTTCCTCCCTCCCTTCCTCCCTCCTTTCCTCCCTCCCTTCTTCCCTTCCTCCCTTCCTCCCTTCTCTGCTTTCCCTTTTTATATCTTTTTGCTTTCTTTTCCATTTCTGGCACCTCAAGCCTGTTCCCAGGCTGCTTCCCACACAGGATTCCTCTGCAGGACTGCGGAAAGCTGAGAGGCAGCTCTGGCTTCTCCACTTTCCATGTGCTAAAGCTGCCTGGCAGAAGAAATGGAGGGACAGCTCTGGTGGCACAATCCCTCCCGGCCCAGGGCACAGCGCTGGGAAGGTCTTTCCGTGCCGAGGCTTTGCTGCGGCCAAGGAAAGCTCCTGGCTCAGGGTCACCTTTCCTGCGGGGCCAGACCCCCCGAGTGGCCCAGCAGCAGCAGAGAATTCCAGCACAGCCCCGGCACGGGCAGGGCGGCCCTGGGCGGGCTGCGGGAGCCGGCAGCGCCTGAGCTCAGAGCAGCTGAGCCCGGGGGCTCTTGGCCAAGGCCGAGGCCCAGCGAGCATTTCTCAGGTCGCAGGGCGGCCTGGAAAGGTGCTGGGGGGGATCATTCACCCCCCAGTGCGGTCCCAGTGGCTCCCAGGATTTCCATGTCCGTGCTCCCAGCGCTGCTCCCAGCCCTGATCCGTGGGGATGGGAATGTCCCGCTCCCTTCCCGGGGCAGGCTCACACCTGAGCCAGGTGTGCAGGGCAGGACCTTGCCCTGAGCCCAAGCCCTGTCCCCCCTGCAGGATCTGCTTCCCATTGGCCTCTTCCTCCTGCGGCCCCAAGCCCAGCTCGGTGCTGAACGAAGGGCGCTGGGCTGGGGTCATCCCCCGGCGGGGGCTGTGCACCCCCTCTGCCCCCTCCCCAAATTCCCTCCCGGGGCAGCAGGGGCTGGCTCAGGAGCCCTGGGCCTCCCGGGGCTCCGTGCTTCCCTTCCT